>NC_066515.1:24786886-24966886 GCF_024679095.1 Eriocheir sinensis
TATTGTAGTCATTATTAGTGTTGGTATTTGATGGTAGTGAAGGATAGTTTTGCTTTGAATTAGTTTGATGTTATAGATACACACACACACACACACACACACACACACACACACCTAACCTCCCGCCGCCGCCAGACAGTATACATGGCATCCAACGAAAAAGCGATACATAATTAATATAAAACAAGACACAGGTAGGAGTGAGGGGGGGCGAGGGGGGTGGGGGCAACCTTTCTCTCGGGGGCAATCCTTCCGGGCTAAGAGCTTCGTGCCCCCCTCGTCTTCTCAATCGGATTTCCATTCACTCGGCGTCATTAACAAGTAACTACTCCTGATCACTTTCTTTTAATTACTACACATTAGCTAATTAAGTTACCTGAAGGCCGATTTTTTTCCCATTCCCCATCTTGAATCTGTTGATGGAAGGATGTGTGTGGGGGGGAGGGGGAGGTGAGCTTGTGTGTGTGTGTGTGTGTGTGTGTGTGTGTGTGTGTGTGTGTGTGTGTGTGTGTTTGTGTGTGTTGGGGTGGATTGGTGTTTCTATCTGTCTACTCGTTGGTCTGGGTATCTGTGACTGTGTTCTCTCTTACTCTTTCTATCTATATCTATATCTCGACTACCCTTACACACACACACTATAGTAATCATTCAAATATTTTCCTTCTTTAATTTCTCCATTTGTTTATTTCTTTTTCCTTCCTATATTTTTCGACTTGTTCATTTCCTTTTCCTTCTTCCATTTCTCCAGTTTTCCATTTAATTTTCCTTCCTCTATTTCTCCACTTGCTTATTTCATTTTCCTTCCTCTATTTATCCACTTGTCCACTTCCTTTTCCTTCTCTTCTTTCCATATATTCTTCCCACACTCCCTTTTCCTTCCCTCCCTTCCTCTACTTAGTCTTGCACCCCTCAACATTTTCTTCCTCGATAATAACCTTACATTACAAGGCTAGATTAAAAGATAAACAGAAAATCGCGATCTATATATTTCATTACACGGAATATTTTGGAGAAGTTATATTTTTTCCACGAGTTATTCCTCATATTGCCCTGACTCCCTTCCTACCTCTCTTCCCTCTCCCTTCCTCTCCCTGCCTCCCTCCCTCCTTTGCCCGGCTGATATTGGCTGGGAGGACTTACACGCCCTTGCTTATTCAATTTCCAAGTAATTATAGAACTAAGAACCCGCCTTGAGCCGCAATCGGGAACCAAACCCCGGGCAACACAAGGCTTAGAATCACACCCATAACCAATCAGCCGACGCCCTTGTGAGCTCCCAGTGGCGTGTCCTTTTCTTGCCCCGCGCGGACCAGAATTCAGAGGTCGCGAGAGCCTTTGAAGTGCGGTCTGAGGGCGGGCTGGTCTCCGCCGTGATTGACATGGCGAGATTATAGTTTGTGTGTATGTTTATAGGGGAGTCTGGCGGAGGCGTGTCCCGCACTACCACGCCAACACTTTTGCTTCCCCATCGCTTTTTTTACGCGGCTTTCCCCTCTGAGGTACTGGAGGAGGAGGAGGAGGAAAAGGACGAAGGGGATGTTTTGTGAAGATGGAAGGAAGGGAGGGCGAGGTTAGAGGAGGAGGTGGAGGAAAAGGAAGAGGACGAAAGGATGGTTGGTGAAGATGGAAGTAAGGAAGGGCGAGGGGTGAGGATGTGCTGTGTGTGTGTGTGTGTGTGTGTGTGTGTGTGTGTGTGTGTGTGTGTGTGTGTCGACAAACTTAGTACCCTTTGCTTGCAGAATTACTTTGCTTTCCTCAGTAGTCTTGGCCAGGCTTTCAAGGTGTGAGAATTTAACTACTTCAACAACTAAGGAGACGAGGTTCAAGTACTCTCATGTCCCCCAAAGAGGCACTCGAATGGCTTTGTTTCACTGATGTAATTGTTTTGAATCATTTGCTATTACTTATTGATAATCGGATTTTAAAATTTATCAGTATCTATCGGCTGACAAGTTTTGTTTGCACCTTCTCCATCCCTGTTTCCTCCTTTCGTTCCTTCTCTTGCTCCCTCCTTAACGGGAAATCTAAGAGCACTCCCTCGCGCCACATCACTCGCGCCAATAAGGAACACAACCTCGAGGCTCTTTGAGGGGCCATTACCGCGCCGCCGACGGGTGGGCAGCCCCGGCCTTGCCTCGCCCCGGCCTCAGAAGCGCAACATGATCAAAAAGAAAAGTCGAAAACACGCAACTTGAGCCTCCGCGTCTGGCCGTGAGAGTGATTGGGGGTGAGGCTCCCTCCCCAGGGGCTAAGCCTCCACTAGGTAGCCTCAGGTCACTCTGGAGGGACGGAGGAAAGGTGGAAAATAAGATGAAAATATAAACTGCCAACCTGTCACCTCCCAAGTTACAGCTCACGTCTCTCTTACACCTCACTCCCTAGCCTCCTCCTTCCTCTTCCTCCTCCCCCCTTCCTCCTCCTCCTCCTCCTCCTCACGAGTGGAGTGTTTCAAGATGGCCTGTCTCGCCTCATACCTCAACGACTCCACAAATAGGATAATGGCTTACGATGTCCAGAGAGGGAGGGACGGAAGGAGGGAGAGGAAGGGAGGGAAGGGAAGGAGGGAATTTGTGGTCATGTGGAGGGTTTAGGATCCAGATGGAGTGACAGTTCTCTCTAAATGGAAAGAAAGGAGGGAAGGAGAGAGAGAGAGAGAGAGAGAGAGAGAGAGGATACTTGTGATGTAAGATGAAGATTAATTTGGGGACACTACTACCACTACTACTACTACTACTACTACTACTACTACTACTATTACTACTTTTACTATTACTACTACTACTACTACTACTATCCCTTAACTCCCTTCATTCCTTGACCATACGAATATCCTCATCCTTCCATCCCTATCATCAGCTTATTCACTCTTTTCGTTTTTTTTTCATTCCATCGGTCATTTTTTCACCACGCCAGGCACTCCCTTATTTTTTTTTTCCCTCTAACTGCTAACTGACCTTACCCTCTTTCTCCATCATCTTCCCTCCCTCTCTCCCTCTCCTTTCCTCCGCTATCCGTTTTTCCCCTCACCTCCCCTTTCCCCTTCCCCAGAGACGCTGAGCTGAAATATGCGTGTCAGAAAGAGGCGATTCGAGGCGACGCAAGTGGGAGCCGGCCAAATAGAGGTGGACAGGGCGAGTTTGAGTTTCAAGAAAGCTTTTTACGAGGTGGACCTCCGCCGGCTGGGTGGTTTGGACACGCTTGCTTGCGCTGACGCGGAGTGACGGCTGGAGGGAGGCTGAAGGGGGGCTGGGGGAGAGGGTGGCTGGGTGGAAGGGTGGGAAGTATGGGTGGTGGTGGTGGGATGGTGGGTGGTGATGGCGAGGTGGGTGAGGAAGGGAAGGTTGGAAGGGGAAAGAGATCTACTGCATTTTCTTAACTGTATTCCACTTTTCTTAATATAATCGAATCTGCTCTTAAACTCCTATTTTTACCACAAACACTACTACTACTACTACTACTACTACTGCTATTACGACCACCACCACCACGATATCCAGCTTGGTGACCTCTCTTTTTCAGGCATTCTAACAACTTTATCACCCCCCAAACACCTCCCTCTCCCTCTGCGTGCGCTCTTAACCCAACGTTTTACGCGTGGAAGTCTATAAGTAAGCCGGCAAACCTTAACAATTAACAATAAAATATGAGTTAGCCGGCCATTCTTTGCGCCGAACACGCACTTTTTCCTCATTTGAGTCGCAAAATTACACAAAAGAAAAACTCGCCGGAAAGCCGCAAAAAGGAGGAATGGGGCCGCGCAAGCCACAATCACAGGCTGCTGCCGTGAATCGAGCCTCGCGCATATAAACACAGGCTCGGGTGTTCCCTTAGGGTGCCGCATACGTTACCCTGATGGAAGGTTTCGGAGGTGCTAAAAATAATGAATGTACTGCCGGTTCCGGATAATATGTTTTACCGCCTGAACGGGAGCCGAGCACGCAACGGACAGCCGCCAAATGCACGATTTACGCCGGTAATGTGACCCACAGGCGGAAGTGACGACGTGGCGCGCCTTAGGACCGCCTTAAAACTGACTTCGATCCTTTTGTTTACCGCTGCGGCCGAGTTACGGTAGGAATTCTTGGATACTAAGGAGAACGAAAGTCTGGGGAAGGGGCGAAGTGAAGGTATACATTGCGCATTCGCTGTATTGGTTTATTTGATTTATAACGTGAAAAAAACTGCGTCCCGGTTACGATAGAATTTCCTGAGCATTTAGGAGAACGTCGAAACCAGCTTTGCCAGATTATCGTACTCAGAGTATGTATCGTATTTACCGGTTTCTGACACATAACTATTACCAAGAAAGAGATATAATTAACCATTTTAACGATAACTATATATGAAGCCAGTTATTGACGCCCAGGAAATAGGTTCTGCGTCGGAGATCTTTAAATATAAGAGGCTGAGGAGTATAATCTAGCACCGCTTGTCGAAACTTAAGCGAAGGAGTGCTGTGAGGGTATACATTGCACCTTCACTATATATGATGTGTATTTGACTTATATAGAGTAACCGCTGGGAGGGTGATGATGATGATGAACCAGTGAAGAAGGCAATGATGGTGGGGGTTAGGGGAAGAAGGAGTATCGGAAGACAAAGAATAAGATGGAGAAATGTGATAAAGTGTGACATGAATATACTAGGAGTGCAAGAAGATGATAAAATGGATAGAAGCAGGTGGCGAAAGTTAACTCGAGCGGCCAACTCTGCAATACAGTGGGATTAAGGTCGTAAGAAGAAGAAGAAGAGTAACCGCTGCGTCCAAGCTATGATAGAATTCTGGGGACCTTGAGGAGAGCGTCGAAATTTTGGGGGAAGGATAAAATAGAGGGTACACATTGCACGTTCCTTGTAGTTGTGTTTTTGGATTGTATTTGATTTAGAAAGTGTTGCCGTTGCGTCCAAAATGAGGTAGAATTTTTTAGACATTCAGAACGTCGAAGCTTTTTGGAAGGAGCGGAGTGACGTTAAATATAATTTAATATAAGCAAATATTACTTTTTTTTTTTTTTTTTTGTTACCTGACGCAGACACGGTTGTAGGTTGTTTTTGTCTGTCTCTGTCTCACTGTCTGTCTCACCGTCTCTCTCTCTCTCTCTCTCTCTCTCTCTCTCTCTCTCTCTCTCTCTCTCTCTCTCTCTCTCTCTCTCTCTCTCTCTCTCTCTCTCTCTCTCTCTCTCTCTCTCTCTCTCTCTCTCTCTCTCTCTCTCTCTCTCTCTCTCTCTCTCTCTCTCTCTCTCTCTCAAATTTCATGGATATAACATACCATAGCTTATGTATACAAATGATAGATAAGATCACATTTGAATAGCATGAATGAGATAGACAAATAGATAGATAGATAGAGACGGCTAGAGAGACAGACAAACACACACACACACACACACACACACACACACACACACACACACACACACACACACACACACACACACACACTCACACACTCCCTCTTCCTCCCCCTCCCTCCTCTTCCCCCCCCCACACACGAGGCCAGCATGCACTTTTCTTGCTGAGCGCCCCCCGGTAATGACAGTGGCCGTCTATCAGCAGGTGACGGGCCAATTCAGTAAGCGTGACAGCCGCGTCCTCCGGGATGAGTTAGTCCTTTGCTGAGCGGGCGCGGAGACAAAGAAATTCCCGGCTTTGTGGTCGTGGCGGCAGTAATGGTAATAGTCGTGGTACGGTGGTGGTGACAGTCATTATAGTGGTGCTGAGAGTAGCGGTGGCAGCAAAGGTATTGGTGCATTATTGATAAGGTTCGGTTTACTTGAAAGTGTAAAAGTGTAAAGCGATCTTTGGAGGACATGGAAGAATTAACTTAACGTTTTTATCAGCATCTGGAAATGGGAATATTTTTTTTAATGTTTGCTGCAGTGATTATTTAGACTGCATTATTCACCACAACATAAATACAAAACTCATACATTTAACTGAAGTAGTTTAGTATATCTGGTATAAATTGCTTTACTGATAAATATGAAATCTTCTTAACCTGGTAGCTGCGGGGATCATGTTTCTAAAAGGCCCCTCTAAGCGAGAAAAATAAATAAAAAAATCAACACTCATACAAACCATTTCATAATATATATCAACGCATTTGTGATCAGTTTATGCATCATCTATTTTGGAGGGTTTATATCATGGCACAAATTTGGCCCGTCGCTGCAACTGGGTTAATATTTGCAACTCAGGTAGTTTTAAAAATTATGAAGTTGTTGTTTTGGTGTTGTGGCTTAGGGCTTAAATTATATGACCTCCCTGATTTTACGAGATAGTACTGGGATTTGAACCATCGTGCCTCGGCTTACCACTTTCCAAGACTTGATATCCTGATCCCACTTGACCACCAGAACCCACACTCATATCCCTGAAAAAAATTATGCAATCACTCCATTTTTCAGAGAAGTGTATCATCCAGTTCTCACAATAGAGGCATAAACTTGACATCACAGAAAATTTACAGCACCGAGACCAACCTAGAATACTGTACCGCAAAGTAAAGGGGATTAAACAAAGTATCCAGGATTAGTGAGTATTAGTCAGAAAACTCGATGGATGTGCGCCGGCTAGGTTACACACTAAACCTCAAATATAGGGGTGAAGGCGACTCATTCAAGGAAGGAAAATTGTATACTAATGACAGACAGACATTTTGGTTTTGTAGAGTATGGAAGGAAGCGAAGTGAAGGAAAGTAAAAGAGTTAAAACTTTAATCTGTTATAGGTACTGCAATATGGCTGGAATAGAACTGCAAATGGATGGATAGAGGCTTACAATAGAGATTAACATATCGATTGATAGACTGATAGATAGATGGATAGATAGATAGTAAGTTGATAGATTGATTGAAAGTTACGGGAGAGAAAAGATACAGATAAATAGACAAAAAAGAAAGAGAAAAAATAGAGACATAGAGAAAGAAATAGCATCTAGCAGACATATTTGATAAGTAAAAGACTCTGAGCCGCCCAACTAACATTTTACCGTGGAGTTAATCGTAGCTTGTCTTTTTGCTGCTGCCACGAAAGAGAACACTACACCGGCATTAGCATTGATCTCCTCCCTCTCCCCCTCTCTATCTCTGACGCATGGTTGCTGATCAATTTATTCCACTCCTCCATCTCCACTTTCTGCACTTTCTCTCTCCTCGGCCTTTTCACAGAGACCGGGAGCGCTTTTGTATTCTCCCTCTCTCTCTCTCTTTTTATTTTTTTTACAGTATTCATTGATCATCCTTTTGGAAGTATATTTTTTTAAGTGTTATTATTATTATTATTATTATTATTATTATTATTATTATTATTATTATTATTATTATTATTATTATTATTATTATTATTATTATCACCATCATCATCTTTACAGATTTTTTCTTCTTTTTCTTCTTGTCCTCCTCCTCATCCTCCTCATCCTCCTCCTCCTCCTTATCTTCTTCCTTCCACTTTCATTAGAGGAGAGAGCGTGGTCGCCTCCCCCAAGCCAGTGTCAACAACTCTCAGACTTATCCTCTCTCTCTCTCTCTCTCTCTCTCTCTCTCTCTCTCTCTCTCTCTCTCTCTCTCTCTCTCTCTCTCTCTCTCTCTCTCTCTCAGGTAGTGAGAGAGAGAGAGAAAGAGAGAGAGAGAGAGAATCTTTAATTTTGTGAGATAGTTTGGAAGTGGCCGCGACCCTCGTCTCGCTCCCCTTCCCGAGTTGAGCTCTTGGACAAACTCCGTGTTAATCGTGCAAGTTAATATGGAATTTGTATCAACACTTTCCTGCTCTCTCTCTCTCTCTCTCTCTCTCTCTCTCTCTCTCTCATTCGTTTTTTTCTTCTTAAACTCTCTATATATGCTTCCTTTTGTACGTCAACACTCACTCTCTCTTCTAATCCTTCTTTTACACTTCACAAATATTTTCAGCACGTTTCTTTACTTATATTTATTCATTAATCTATTAACTGTTTCTCCCGACATTATTCTTTCATCATTTCCTTCAGACCCTTTTTTCAGAGAAGTGTATCATCCAGTTCTCACAATAGATGCATGAACTTCACATCACAGAAAATTTACAGTACGGAGACTAACCTAGAATACTGTACCGCAAAGTAAAGGGGATTAAAAACAAGGTATCCAGGATTAGTGAGCAACTTTAAGATCTTCCCTCTCCTCAGCTCTCAGTATCACGAAGCCGAAGTGTTTATGAATGCTCCACAAACCTTATGTCTCTTTTCCTTCACTAATCCCCCACTAACCTATCCACAAGTCTTGGTGTTCTGGGTGACGTAAGACCCGCAGCGCTGATTACAAGCCTTGTCAGAAATGTAATCCAGGAATGAGAAAGAGTTTTTTTATTTTTTATATAGCAAAGGGAGGCTGCTCAAGGTAAAAAAAGAAAAAGCCAGTAGAAAACCCCGCTAGACAGTACATCTCACCCCCCGAAATTGACCCCTCTTTCGGCCACCTCTTTGGATTCTTTTTAGGAGCAGCGAGTAGCGGGCTTTTTTATTGTTTCCTTTTTGTGTGTGCCCTTGAGCTGTCTCCTTTGTTGTAAAAAAAAAAGGACTTCTCCGAGCAAAAGAAAAGAAGAACATGAGGCCAGAGGAAAGTGAAAAGTGAGAAGAATACAGAGAGAAATTAGTGAAATACAGAGGACCTCAAATTTAAGATCACCGTCAATAATTCCATGTTTTGCGCGGCCTACGATTATTTGTGAAAGCTAAAACACGTGAAAAATATACAAAGGGCTCCAAAACAATTATTACAGAGCGCCGTGAAAAGTGAAACTAGACATTGATATAAAAAAAACTCAATTAAAGTTCCTAAATAGTGTGTGTGTGTGTGTGTGTGTGTGTGTGTGTGTGTGTGTGTGTGTGTGTGCTCGCTCGCGTGTGAAAATTGCCACGCTGATCCCCACAAATCATTTCCAGACACGACTCCGTTTCGGCAAGGGATTGAAACCCTATTAGAGAGAGCGAGGGGGATCGAAGCGCCTACACCCCCTCCCCCGATCCTCTTTGCCTCCCCTCATCCTTCTCGCCTTTCGTCTCCCCTCCTCCCCCCGCGTCTTTCCATCCCTACCTCTCTTCCTTCCCTGTGTTGGATCAGATCCCAAGGAGGCATTACCAAAGTGATTGAATCCTTCTTCAGGTTACTCAGCTTCGGAAAAACGACGCTTTCTCCTTCTTTATCTGGCTCTTCATATCTCTCTCTCTCTCTCTCTCTCTCTCTCTCTCTCTCTCTCTCTCTCTCTCTCTCTCTCTCTCTCTCTCTCTCTCTCTCTCTCTCTCTCTCTCTCTCTCTCTCTCTCTCTCTCTCTCTCTCTCTATCTATCCTGACTTCATTATCGCGTATTACATCCTTTTCCGCCTCCTCCTCCTCCGCCTCCTCGTTTTCCTCTTTCTCTTCGTCCTCGTCCTCGTCCTCGTCCTCCTCGTCCTATTATTCAAGATTTCTCCTCATCTTTGTAGTTATCCTCGTCATTGTCTCCTACTGCACTTCCTCCTCCTTCTCCTCCTCTTCCTCCTCCTCCTCCCCTCTTTCCCTCTTTCCAGTCGACGGGTCACGAGTCTGGCTCCTGAAATTTTGTTGCTTTAAGCGTTCGACAGCGAGAAGACGCATTCCGTGGACACCAAAACACGAATTCCAAGGAACAATTGTACGAGTGGAATTGACGGGAGCGGAGAAGTTTAAGATACGAGGATATAGCGCTGGAATGACTAGGGATGAGGAGGTGAGAGAGAGAGAGAGAGAGAGAGAGAGAGAGAGAGAGAGAGAGAGAGAGACGGAGGGGGTGAGAGGGAAGTGCAAGAATGATACAGCAAGAACAATTAATTTTACCATCCGTTTGTGTGTGTGTGTGTGTGTGTGTGTGTGTGTGTGTGTGTGTGGTAATGGCGGAGGAGGAGGAGGAGGAGGCGCCGTTCAGAACACAAGTCTACAAACCATTAAATTGTCGCTGGTAACACTCCATTTGCGGCGAACGAGCAGAACCACCATATCGCTGCTGCCCCGATGCTCCAGAATGCTTGCTCTCTCTCTCTCTCTCTCTCTCTCTCTCTCTCTCTCTCTCTCTCTCTCTCTCTCTAATGGTAAAACGAGAGAGAGGGAGAGAGAGGCTGGGGGAAGGGGGGGCGTAACTCTTCCTCAACCGTATCCTCGTCACGATGAGTTGGCGGCCACACATTATCGAAACACACACACACACACACACACACACCGAGATAAGTGCATTGCTTGATCCCTCGTCCTGCTCCGCCTCCTCAATATCGCCTCGTTGTCGCGGGCCGCCAGACGCATTAATTGGACGCCGCTCGCTCTCCCCCTTCGAATATGAGTCCGCCGCTATTTGTCCGGCCTCGTGATTTCCCCTGAGTGTTGTTGCTTCCCGGCAGGTCACCCACTCGGCCCTGATAAGTTCGGGGAGCGCGAACAGCCCGCTCATTAAGAAAATAAACGCGTTGGAAATGCCTGTAATTAAAAGTTACTTGATGATAATGGTTGGGATCGGATGCGTTTCGCCCCATTATACGTTGGAGCTTAATCCCGTCTCTGGAGGATTTAATCGCCTCCGAATCCGATCGCGCATTTCTACGAGGGGAGAAGTACTTCCTTTATTACCGACGGTGATTACGAAGGCGAGATGGGGCCGAGGGAGGGAAGGCGCGCTGCTTCGCCTTGCCGACTCCTCCGCGACGCCGAGTGTATAGGCTGCCGAGGCGATGAAGGGGCTGGGAAGGCGATGAAGGGGCTGTTAAGGTGCTGGGAAGGCGATGAAGGTGCTGTGAAGGCGCTGTGTTATGCTGCTGCACGATAACCAAGTCTTGTCTTTCGCTGTTTCTTTTTCTTACTCTTTCATGACGCTGAGTATATACATTGTGGGCTGTGAAGATGCGGGAAGTCGATACAGGTGCTTGATGGCGCTGTGTACATTTTAACCGAGTCTTGTCTTTCTTTCCCTTTGCCTTTTTAGCTGCCATTTGCCGTCCTGCTCCACGCCGATGAGTATAGGCTGTGGAGGTCTGTGAGAATACTGTGAAGGTCCTGTGTTACGTTGTTAAGCCGCTAATCTTACGTCTGTCTTTTCCTGCTCTTTCTTTCTTATTTTGATCTTACACCGTTAATGTATCATTGTCTGCCTGTTCCTTCCCTTGCCTTCTATGCACAGTAATTTATTGTCTCGTGTGTTCAGGCCTTAACTTAGTTTGTAGCTCCTTTAGCATTAACAGCAGCAGCTACAGTAGAAGTAGTAGTAGCAGCAGTAGCAGTAGTAGTATTAATAGCAGTAGGCAGTAAGTGGTGGTGGTGGTGGTGGTAATGTTATTGTTGTTGTAACGACAAAATAATGATGATGATAATCATGATAATAATAACAGTAATAAAGTCGATGTTAATAGTATGATTTTTAGTACAACTCTGATTATTAAATGATCATTGTAGTAATAATAATCATACTATTAATATCGACATCATTACTGTTATTATTTGTATTATTATTATTATTATTATTATTATTATTATTATTATTATTATTATTATTGTATCATGGTTATCGTTATTATAATTACTGATAATAGTAATCGATTAATTAATTAAATGATTTATCTGGGGTCGCAATTGTACACGCTCTAGTTGACCTTTACTCTACGGGCCGCCTTCCAGCTTTCAGAATCAAATTTTATTCGCGTCTCCCAAACAGTTGTGTCGTGCTGCGCCAATGTAGAAAACGGTCTTTTGAGGGGGACACCCTTTATTTTTTTCTACTAATTCCAACACCACTACTATTTCTACAACGATTTCTTTTTCATCCACGTGACATACTAACTGTGGAGAGTCCCTTCTCGACTATTTTTTTTTTTAAATCCATAATTGCATTGCAAAACTCACATATTACTTCATTTTTATACTACTGCCGCATTTTCGTATTGTATTTCCATCATTAATTACAGTACCTTCCCTAGATTTCCTCTTCTTTCCTTTTGAAACGTTCGTTTTTACTTATTTATTTATTGACACTTAAGAGAAAAAAAAGTAGTAATTGAGGATCACGCAAAAAAATAATCCTTCCAAAATAAGAAAATAAACAGTAATAAGTAAGAAAGAAATTATAGAAAGAGAAACTGGAAATGCAAGTCAATGAAGCGTGATGAATCAATTTGGTGTGTGTGTGTGTGTGTGTGTGTGTGTGTGTGTGTGAGAGAGAGAGAGAGAGAGAGAGAGAGAGAGAGAGAGAGAGAGACCTACACTCTACGCACTTTGCACCCCATATTGTATTAAATGAAAGCTTGGTAAACATGTGAACGAAAAAAAAAATAATAAATAAAACATCGAGTATATGATGATGCAGGTTAAGGTTACGGTAAAAAAACAAGAGTGCACACATTCCACTCTCCGCGAATTACTTTCCCTAATAACTGTCTGTTTTCCGATATATTCAGCTCAGTGATAGTGGTGGCAACGCTTCTTGTTTTTCTTTTTTACAGTAGAGGAAGCAGCTCAAGGGCAAAAAAAAAAAAAAGAAACAATATTGAAAAAAAAAGCCCGGTACTCTCTGCTCCTACAAAGAGTTAAGAGGAGAGTAAATTGACCTCTCTTTCGGCCACCTCTTTTGATTCTTTTTTTCTTGGGGCAGCGAGTAGCGGGCTTTTTTTTTATTATTGTGTCATTTTTTTATGCTCCTTTGTTGTGAAAGAAAAAAGATACTCCCTTATTCGTTTGCCAAGCTTTTATATGAGACCAAGCTACATATTTTATTTTTGTAGGAAAAACTATTGAGATTCATTATATAAGTTGGCTAAGAGCTTGATTAAGAATTGAATGTGAGCTGAGTAGGAGTTCGATTCATGCGCAATACGAGATCTAGTAAACAAAAACAGTAAGAAGGCATCACAAACATTATGACAATCAATAAAAGACATCATATTATTTACGCATGGCAGCAGCGCGCAATCCACAACATGCAGAAGTCACCCTTTGATGGTCTCCGATATGCTCCATTTTCTTTGGTTGAAGCGTTACACGTGTTATCTGGGGGACTAAAGTTGACGATGCCCACCTCAACGTGTAAGATTATTGCTACATAGGTCAGAATGTGTTGCTCAGCTGTGTGTGAGAGAGAGAAAGAGGAGAAGGAGGAGGAGGAGGAGGAGGAATTGTGGTTGTAGGGGGAGGAGGATAATAAAGATGAGGAGAAAGAGAAGTAGGAGGATAATGGGGACGAGTAAAAAAGGGAGATGGTTTTGTTGGTGGAGGAAAAGCATAAAGATGAGAAGGAAGATGTTAGTTGTTATTCTAAGTAAAGTATTGTATCTTTATTTTTACTTAATCTTTTTTTTATTCTCGTGTAATTTCAGAAGAGAGCAAAGTGGGAAAATGTAAAGAAACTCAACTCAAATAAAGAAAAAAAGGAGAAGAATGCGAGGAAAGGAGCCACGGAGGAACGAAGGAAGGAAGAACAAGATAAGTGGAGAGTAAACATTGCCTGCCACCGTTACGAAGGAGACGCGATCCATACACATTTAAGGTAGGCATGGGTGAGAGGCGCACCTACCAAACACACCTGGATGGCTCACCTGTCGCTTCACCCACCACTCACCCACTCAGCTCCTCACCAATTCACGCATCGACCGTTTCAGTACCATCACACTCATTTCAACATCCCCAAGCATAAAATACAAAATATCAGATAGATCCAGAAGAAATAGCCAAGGGAAGTTTATCCAGATAGTTTTGGATTATATAGAAAGAAAGTTAAACTGTTGCAATTATGAAACAAGACAGCTCGTTGTATAAACATTATTGAACATAACTCGCGCAGTTAAATGCCTCGATCCTGCCGAAAAAAAAACCACATTCCTACCTTTTTTAAGTAATCCTACAAGAAATTGGTGAGGTGTCAAGTTACAATTGTTTCCAAAAATCAGTCCTTATGCATTCCATGGTTCCATGTATTATGATTCCGGTGAAGGAAACAAGCTTATGAGGCCAAAATATAATTTTAATGCTATACATTACGGACGTTTTAATCTTGATAAACGTTAACGCAAAGAATACCAGACTGCGAGGTTGATGGGGTTAATTGTGTCAGAGGTGCAGAGTGTGAGGGTAGAGTAACACACTGCTATCATCCAAGCTCACCGCGAAGAGACGTCTGAGTGTTACCCGCGTTACTGCGGGGCTGAGGAGTTGCTCTGATGCGCCGCGGGGGAGAAGAGGCTTTCGAAGTTGTTTCCCCCCACTTGGAGGATAATCACTTCGTAGGTCAGCACTGTGTTTATGACCTGCAGGAATGAAAAGGAAACGAAACACGTATGGCTGAGTCATGGAAAGGGAAGAGATCAAAGAAAAAAGGAACAAGTACGTGTACACATTAATTAATACCTAAACATTCTTATTTACAATAACTCTTAATTCACACACTTTGTAAGATAAATTTATCAAACTTTAAGATGTTATTTTACATGTCGGTATCTATTAATATGGCAGTACTTATTACTTGTCGATTGCAGGAAATTTGAAATACGAAACACTGTAATCTCATCTATAACACACATCATTTAACTCGCTTCTCGTGTTACAGCTTCTACAGGTGAAGAACTACCTGTGGCAAGGAAATAATGACAAGAAAAAGAGGAGGAACGAAGTATGGATGAATGAATTAGACTAGAGAGGACCGGAAGCATCTACTAAACAGCGAATGAACAATGAAGATGTGAAGAGAAAATACGCCACCTACTTTGATGAAGGATTCGTAGTCCATCTTGTACCATCCACACATGTTGAAGGTAAGCATGGATGACAGGCTCCCCATCACCTGGCTCACCTGCCGAACACACCTGGATGACTCCTCTGTTCACCTTACCCACCCCTCATCCTCTCAGTCACCCGTCACTTTTTGTTTTGATACTCAGAATGCACAGCACGTACTCATACTCCTCAATCTAAGACCTCTGACTTTAACCAAACACTTCGTTGTTGGGATAGATGCAAATGCGATTAAGTTCTTCCTATTCATGTATATCATTGCCATTGGACTCACCAACTGAAGTGTTTACCTTTTGGAGAACCTTCCATAAAACAGACTGTGTACACCATTGATTTTTCCTAAATATTTCTTGTAAGTCAAGTGTAGTTTTTTTCGGCACTAAATTAATCACTGTAGCAAACTCAGGGAAACAGATACACGAAGGCCCAGGTAAACGAACCTTCATGGTAAGGAAGTGGTTTTGGCTCTTGACTCTCAGCTCCTTCAAGAGTCCCTCCGCAGCACTGACCTGCAAGTTAAGAAATGCCACTGCCTGCATGCACAGTTTAATTACGCGTGTCCTTTCATCCGTAAAAGGTGACCATTCGTGCTAATATTGCCACGATTGAATAAGATAACCTAGCTTGATCAAAACCTGCCACACGTCATTTTCTTAAGTGAAACAACTCTTAGTAAGAACGGTCAGTCTAAGAAAAGTATGCCAATCCAGAGACTACTCACCTTGTTGACGAAGGTTTGGCCCACGTGGCAGAAGGTGAAGATGATCCAGAAGGAATAGAACAGCATCATGATGGTGCTGCCGCCCAGGACAGTACCCATCAGGATGCCGTAGGGACAGACGATGGCCATGAGGATGCTCATCTGCAGGTACAAGGTAATCACCGGGAAGAAGCAGCGAACCGCCGCCTCCCTCTGCACCTCCACCTGTGAGAAAGGATTCAGGTATAGCAAGGGCGTAATAAATAGTCGAGAGGCCCGTCCGATTCCTATCCCCAAAATTGGCCCCTGTGTCTTTAGAGTAATGCGTCACTCACTGTGCCCAAGGCTTCATACCTCCCGGATGACCGCGTCGAGGTCACGCAGCTCTAGTATTGCCGCCTTGACGTCGCTCTCACGCTTCAAGGATCCGTCGGGGGTGAGGAGCGTAGAGACCTTGGCCACAGTAACCTCCGTGGTAGCCTCCAGGCGGCGGCCCAGGAGGCCGAACACCATGGAGGACAGTTGGGTGGGCAACATGAAGGTCATGGAATAAAAGGAGCTCGAGGCATAAATGGCCAAAACCTCGGTAAACCGGTCGTATTTCCAGGTGGTTGTGACGTAATACGTAAAGAACGCCGTTAAGAACATGAACAAAGACGTGAACGCCAGAGTCTTTGATCGGCAGTACCAGCGGTATCTTGGCGGTGAGAAGACGCAGTCCACCGCCGACAGTTCGTACAGAAGTGCGGCCAGTGCGGAACTCTTCATGCCCAGAAGAAAGGGGGTGAAGACCACGATGGTGAACGTGACGGCGAGGCTGTACATTAGGGCGATGGAGCCCAGTGCCGGCGTGAGGTACAAGTCTGCGACTGTTCGGTATGCCAAACAGTACGTTGGAAACATAAATGCCTCCAAAAAAACGGTCCAAAGACAGAGTGGCAAGCTAAAGACTGGCGGGCCGCTCGTTGCGGACATCCTGTAAGGGAAGCAGCCGCATATCTGGATTAGCGGCACCATCACGCGCCACGGTAGCAGGGTGGTGGTGTCCGGAGGCAGCATCCTGACGTGGGTGGGGTGACTCCGGGCTTCAGGGCTCCTCTCCTAGCTTTAGTTGTCTGAGGAGGGGCCGCGGGGCGTCTGCCGGGTGTAAGCGTCAGTGCTCGGCTGTAACAACAGCCACCGCGGCAAGAGGCTCATGGAGTTGCCGTGTATCGAGCGGCCGCCGACTGTCCACTGACCACTTCACGCCTCCGCCAGTTTGGTCTTACTTGACATCAACCTTAGCAAGACTTCTTTACATTTCCCTGAAGTACAATTATTACTTCAGAAAATTATAAAGAAAAGACTTTCATTCGAATATTTGTGCAATTTTTCTATGAAGAAAATAGCATTTGTGAACGTAGAAAAAGGAAGAAATAAGTGTTGTCTTCCCAAGTGATACGCAGCAGCCATCACGAACCAATAATCGAAGAGAAATTTTACCACTTCGGAAGATGATCATGTTTGCTGGCCTGGAACATGCTATCGAACGTACTCTATGAATTTTGATTTTTTTTAATTATTATTATTACTGCACGTCTGCGCCGCACAGAAAAGTCCATCAACTTTGAACTTGTGTATAGTAAGTTATTATTTTGTGATCGGAAGTCTGATGAGATACTCTTCCGCGCTGGAGAGTCTGGAGGTTATCGGACTCGATTCTTTCCACATGGAGGATGACAGTCACCGAGATCAGGGCGGGGCTGCCAGCTAAGAAGTAAAGGACTGTAGAGCGATAATGAAGAAGAGTTGCAGGAAGGTTTTAGTGTTTATTGATGCTATTTGGTGATATTTATCGACAACCCTTCGTTGAAATACTGAAGTTGAATAAATTGACATCTTGAATGTAGCTTTTCGGTGGAGCAGTGATGGCGAAAACCGTTTTTGATGTTCAACCCACCTCGTAAATCTTCTGTGGTTAAAAAAGTACACACGAGCACAGCGCACGCGCCCGCCCGCACACACACACACACACACACACACACACACACACACACACACACACACACACACACACACACACACACACACACACACACACACACACACACACACACACACACACACACACACACACGTTTAAAAAAAAAAGAAACGACTACTTTGACCTTCGAATGATCAAAAAATGCTTACCCGCATCACCACTCCTGCCAGTTTGTTCACAACTACGGAGGCAAAATAGTAAGAAAAACTGTCTTCCGTTTATTTCCAAATGATGCGCTACAACCGCTCTTTGCTCAGTCAACGTGAACTTTAATTTCAAAACATGCATGTACCGTGCCTGGAACGTGTAAACAAAGGTCTTCATTATGATGCTCAGAGTGCTCAACTGATGAAGGTGTTCGGGCCGCATGGAGACGTCCAGTGCACTGTGCCCGCGTCCCTGCTATTGGAAGGCCGAGGAGTTACTCTGCCGTGCCCTGGAGGCGAGGAGGCTATCGAAGTTGTTTCTTCCCACCTGGAAGATTATCACCACGTAGGTCAGCACGGTGTTCACGAGCTGCAGGGAAGAGTACAGGGAATAGGAACACGTATTGAGTCACCCTGGAGGACGTAGTAGCGGGTAAAAGAATCAAAGAGTAAATATTGATTATTGAGTTATATGCAATTCTACGTTTATTTACTTATATTGGCTAAATTGATTAAAGGGAGATTTGCCATAACACCTTAAATTAACTTTTTTTTTAAATTTAGTATGGAGTGTAACTGCTTAAGACTTCAGTGGCGAGAGTATTTCATCCCTGCTTCCTCCATCAATATCTCACTTAAAGAGAATGCTCGAAGAGATTGCTTGAGTTCGGTGGTAAATCACGTTTTTTAATTTTTTTTTTAATCATGTTACTTTTCTCAAAATTTGGTCACGTGATGCTGATGCGTTTGTATTTTTTTTATATATATATATATTTACCCACGCTCAGTAATAGAACTACCATTGTTGACAGTATCAATAAATGTTAAGTGTAGCAGTTAAATCGTAATTTTGTTTTATAAGGCATCTGTAATGTATTGTTTCACTAAAGAACATGTAGACTGGGTACTCGTGATTTTATATTCAGCCATTGAGATGCTACTTGTCAGTGACCGAAAGCAAGAAACACGAAAGGCCGCAATTAGGGGGAGCACCCTCTGACCTAAGACCCGCCTCATTGATCCTGCTTTTCACTTTCGGCCACGGCAGGCGGAAGGCGGTGGGTAAGAATGACACGACGGAAGAAATATGAAAATTCTTGAAAATTTTGATGGAAACTTAATTAGATGTACAACTTGGACGGAGGACGACAGAAATCCTCAACAAACGAGTGAATTGATGAAAGACGTAAAGACGAATGGCGTATCACCTACCCCGAGGAAGGAGGCGTAGTCCAGCCTGTACCATCCACACATGTTGAAGGTTAGCATGGGTGACAGGCTCCCCATCACCTGGTTCACCTGCCGGACACACCTGGATGAATCACCCGTCCCCCTCACTCATCATTCTGCCACTCGGTAACTCAGTTCATGCTTCGACCTTCCCTCCACATACTCGTACACTCACCCTATCCTCGTTAGGCTCTCACCTTCAAGTTATATATCAGTGATGTGTGAGACAGAGCCATTTAGTATAATAGAGTGTTGTTACGTACAAATTACTGATAATGTGGTTACGACTTACGAGTATTATGCTTCGATCTGTCTCAGTAGAAGTGTTTACCTGTTTGTATAAAGTTTTTAGAAATGCCACGCCCTCACCATTGTGATAGGAAGGTATTACTCTTTTAGTTACGTACATAATGTTTTTTTTTTCTCTCGTTTCACCACTGTAAGTTCCTCATGGTAAGGGATAACATGCCAACAGAGAGCTACAGGAATCCTGAGGTACACGCACCTTCGTGATAAGAAGGTGATCCCGACTCCTTGCTCTCAGGTCCTTCAAGAGGTCTTCAGCAACTGTGACCTGCACGCAGACGAAAAAATAAACCAACGTAAATCATTCCTGAACAGTAAGGTCACCTGGGGCGATCCGTATAGTGTGTGCACACACTAACCGTCTCGTTCGGTGTGTACGCACCCTCATGGAATTCCCATCACTCCCTTGGAAAAAATAATAATATATCTGCAATGTCAAAGAAATGCTATAATATTACGTATAAAGGTACTACTCCTAAACCCACCACAAGCCGTTCCATGCACTCAAAGAACTCGGTAAAGATTTGTGTGAGTCAGAAAACTCTGTGACTCCATATATACTGGCCTCACCTTGCTGATGAAGGCCTGGCCCACATGGAAGAAGCTGAAGACGATGTAGGAGTGGGTGAGCAGCACGATGACAGTGACGCCGCCCATGATGCTGCCTGTCAGGATGGCGTACGGACATACGACAGCTGACATGATGCCCGACAGCAGGTACAAGGTGACGACCAGGAAGACGCAGCGTGTCCCGTTCTCTCTCTGGATCTCCACCTGTAGGGAAGGAATCAGCGTGCTGCAATGGCGGAATAAGCCGTATAAATGTTACCAGGGTTCTCGGAACAAACAAGACAATGGTCTCGCATCGTACCTCCCGGATGGCAGCATTGAGGTCACATAGCACTAGCATCGCTGCCCGCACGCCGCTCTCAGATTTGGCTGATCCATCGTGGACGAGGAACGCGGAAACCGCCGCCACCGTGTCCTGCGTGGCGGCCACCAGGCGGCGGGCCAGGAGGCCGAACACCATGGAGCACAGTTGAACAGGCAGTATGAAGTTTAAGTTGAACAAGACACCCGCAAGGAAAACAAGTACAACAACGATAAACTCCTGGTATTTCCAACAAGTCGCAACGTACCATGTAATGAGCACCGTCGATAATATGAGCGGAGACAAGAACGCCAAAGTCTTGGGTCTGCAGTACCATCGGTGTGCGGGCGAGGGGGTTACAACCTGCACCCCCGACAAGGCATGCAGCGTGGCTGCCAGCTCAGGGCTCTTCACACCAAGGAGTAAGGGAAAGAAGCTCAGTATAGTTAACGTGAAGGAAGTGCTGTAGATGAACGCTGTGGTGCCCAATTCAGGCGTTTGAATATGTTTTGCGATTGATGTGTAGGACATACAAAACGTTGGAAACACAAGCATCTGATAAAAGACAGCCCACAGGCAGAGCGGCAGGCTGAAGGCGGGCGGGCCGCCTGTTTCTGACATCTTGTAAGGGAAGCAGCCAGAGATCTGCATCAGGAGCACCATCACGCGCCACGGCAGCAGGTTGGAGCAGGTGTCCGGCGGCAGCATCCTGGCTTTGATGCCTGACAGACTAGGAGCTCTAATCTTCTCTTGCTGGCTGAGGGGTGGCTGCGGAGCCTTGTGCGGAGTCAAGCGGGGGTTGCGGCTTGCCGCGCCGAGAGCAAGTTGCACAACGGCCGCCGCGGCAAGCAGCTCATTTCATTGAGTGCCTGGTATCGAGCGGTCAGCTGCTTCTCATTTCACTCCGCATTCTTTGTCTTGGACGTCCCCAAATATGATTATCATAAGACCCCTATGATATTTATTGAACAGTTTGCCTTTTTTGTATTGTCCGTCACAAGTATTACATTTTCCTTTGAATACAGTAGTCAAGTAATCCACAATATGGTAGCGCAGAACTTTGAACATATTTTCACTGTCAGCATTTCAAACAGGATGAAGTGAAAGCGTATTCTCATCTTTATATGAATATTACTGTCAGTCCTCCACCGTTGCTTACCCAATCGCCCAACAAAAGTAGGGACCCATAAATGAAATTCAACGCATGACAAGGAAATCAACGACAAAACAGTTGCCTTAATTTCTCTGTCGGAAGGGTTCCTTTACTCTGCTGGTTCATTCGGTTTTTCTATTGTTTCTTTTATGACTGACTTAGGTCACAACATTGGCAGCACTTTTATGAAACTCGCATTATGATCGTCTTTAATATTCTTCTTCTCTCTCGGCACTTTGCAGATGTAGACGGAAGGGCATGTGTTTGTAGGAGCTGGATGTCGTCTTTAACCTCAACAACATGCAGGAAACATTTCAGAGAAAATAACCATGATATTTTTATTGTTACTATTATTGTCATCACTATACAGTGGCCTTCTTACAAACTGATAATGAAATGTTTCTAGGAATGCAGTCTTGATGCTAAATTAACTTTACGTCTTCATATTTTCAATTTCTATCGATATTCCTAAAGTATGATCATTTCTTGGACTCCTCGTGAAGCCCACCGCACCAGATGGCCCAGGAATATCTTATCCGAGGGGACCTGTTGGGTCTGCCGTGGCCGAGGCGTTGCTTGGGGAGGAGGAGGAGGAGGAGGAGGAGGAAGGATCGCGGAGGACGTCGGTTCCTCCCACTTGGAAGATTATCACCAAGTATGTCAGCACTGTGTTGATCAGCTGCAGGCAGAGTGAAAGGATTCAGAAAAGAAGTAATATTTATTAACATATTTATTTGTAGATAAAGAAAAAGTATGGGTCGTTATTTCCTAAGACAAGAAATATACGAATAATAGTTGACAGATAAAGCAGAGAAGAAATATGTCTCAGCCTAATAATGTTTATCAGTGACATCTTTTAGGAATCTTGGCGACAACTATTGTTTATTACCTATTGAATGTTTCTGTGCAAGGCCCCGCGTCAACGTACAATAAACCTGATCGCTGTAAAACTTTATCCCAAGTAACATACTATTATATACATGATATTATGACTGCAACTATTGTTATGATAATTTCCTTGATAGTTATCTACATAGTTTTGTATGAATATTGCTACTAAATTGCTGATGGAAAAATTACGTATATATTTGTCATTATTAATAATGTTAATATCAAGTATATTATTATTTAAATTGTTTCATCATTATTCTTATTCTTATTATTGTTCTTATTTTTTGCAGTCAACTAATAGGGTCACGGAATATTGGAATCGTTATAAGTTATCATGTTCCATCTTGTTCACTCAGCACACGATCGTTCTTCAGAATAGACCCGTTATCAGGAGCATGTTTACCCAGGGCGTGGCCGCATGCTTGCCAGGAACACAAACGGATCACTGTTTGCGGTGTGTTCTGGGAAGGCGATGAAGTGGCTGTCAGTGCAGGGAGGGCGATGAAGGTGCTGTGAAGGCGCTGTGTTATGCTGCTACACGATAACCAAGTCTTGTCTTTTGCTGTTTCTTTTCCTTCTCTTTCATGACGCTGAGTATATGCATTGGGGGCTCTAAAGATGCTGGGAAGGTGATACTGGTGCTTGATGGCGCAGTGTAAATAGTAACCGAGTCTTGTCCTTCCCTTCGCCTTTTTAGCTGCCTTTTGCCGTCTTTCTCCTTCACGACAGGCTGTGGAGGTGCTGTGGGAATGCTGTGAGCGTCCTGCGTCATGTTGCTGCACCGCCACACCATATTGCCTGTCTCTTTTCCTATCCCTGGTTTCTGTTTTTTTTGTGTCACTGCTCATCCATTATTTTCTCCTTGTTCCTTGTCATGCCTTGTCTCTTGTTCATGCTTCAATATAGTTATTACTATTTTTGTCATTATTATCTTTGTTATTTTAATTAATGTTAGTAATAATTAATGGTTGCCCTTTACTCTACGGGCTGCCTACCAACCCTCAGAATCAAGTTTTATTCGCGTCTCCCAGAAGTCATGTCCTGCTTTACCACGTCGTAGAAAATGGTTTTTTGAGGGGGACACCATCATCTCTCTCATCACTAATTCTACAACTGTTACTATTTCATTAATTACTTGTTACCTTCACGCTTTATGCATCTGCGAGTCGCTTCTCCCTTCTTTGTTGTTTTACAGTGATTTACATTTACCTTGCGAGAGGCTCACAGTTCCTTTTCCTATCCTATATATTCTCTTGCTTTCATCTTTTGTCCATCGTTTTCTTCCTATTCAACCTCTTCTCTTTTTCTTCTCCATATTATTATTGATTATATTTACACTTGGAGGAAAATACAAAAGGATCGCGCAAGCTTAGTAATCCACGCAGTATAAGAGACTGTACGGTAAATAGAATAAGAAAGTAAAAAAAAAAGTAGAAAAAAACTGGAAATGCATAACGGAAGTCGATGAAGCAAGACGAATCAGTTTGGTGAGGCACGAGAGAGAGAGAGAGAGAGAGAGAGAGAGAGAGAGAGAGAGAGAGAGAGAGAGAGAGAGAGAGAGAGAGAATGGCCTAGACTCTACGTATTTTGTACATCTTAATGGGTTTTGAGTTTTTTTTTAGTACTTTACGTTTAAGAATAGTCCAACTATCAACTTCGAGTGTACTTGTGGATATTAAGTTATTATTTTGTAGTCAGAAGGCTGAAGAGTTGCTCTGCCGCGCTGGAGAGTCAAGTATGTTATCGGACTCGACTCCTTCCACTTGGAGGGTGACCGTCACGGAGGTCAGAGCTGGGCTGCAAGCTGCGAGGAAAAGACACACTGTAGAGCGATTATGGAGGAGAGGTGCAGAAAGGTCTTAGTGTTCATTAATGTTGTTTGGTGATATTTATCGATAACCCATCGTTGAAATACTGAAGTTGAATAAATTGACATCTTGAATGTAGCTTTTCGGTGGAGCAGTGATGGCGAAAACCGTTTTTGATGTTCAACCCACCTCGTAAATCTTCTGTGGTAAAAAAAGTACACACGAGCACAGCGCACACACACACACACACACACACAGACACACACACACACACACACACACACACACACACACACACACACACACACACACACACACACACACACACACACACACACACACACACACACAGACACACACACACACACACAGACACACACACACACACACACACACACACACACACACACACACACACACACACACACACGTTTAAAAAAAAAGGAACGACTACTTTGACCTTCGAATGATCAAAAAAAGCTTACCCGCATCACCACTCCTGCCAGTTTGTTCACAACTACGGAGGCAAAATAGAAAGAAAAACTGTCCTCCGTTTATTTCCAAATGATGCGCTACAGCCGCTCTTTGCTCAGTCAACGTGAACTTTAATTTCAAAACATGCATGTACCGTGCCTGGAACGTGTAAACAAAGGTCTTCATTGTGACGCTCAGAGTGCTCAACTGATGAAGGTGTTCGGGCCGCAAGGAGACGTCCAGTGCACTGTGCCCGCGTCCCTGCTATTGGAAGGCCGAGGAGTTACTCTGCCGTGCCCTGGAGGCGAGGAGGCTATCGAAGTTGTTTCCTCCCACCTGGAAGATTATCACCACGTAGGTCAGCACGGTGTTCACGAGCTGCAGGGAAGAGTACAGGGAATAGGAACACGTATTGAGTCACCCTGGAGGACGTAGTAGCGGGTAAAAGAATCAAAGAGTAAATATTGATTATTGAGTTATATGCAATTCTACGTTTATTTACTTATATTGGCTAAATTGATTATACGAGCTATTTCCATAACACCTTAAGATTAACTTTTTAGTTTAGTATGAAGTGTAACTCTACTTCCTCCACAAATATCTCGCTTAAAGAGAATGTTTGAAGATATTGTTTTATTGTTTGGTTGCGGCGGACTTTTAAAAATCATTTTACTTTGAGCAAAACTGGGCAAAGTGATGCTGTTGCGTTAGTAGTTTTTATTTTCATTTCTTTTATTAGCCAAGCTCAACAATAATGCTGGCATGGTTGATAGTATCAATAAATGTTCAATATAGCAATTAAATTGAAATTTCATCTTTTAATAAGGCACTTAAAAATTGTGTTGTTATTGCTACGCGCTTTTCGTTATTCACTATAGAACGTGTAGACTGGTTACTCGCAATTTGATATTATGTCGTTGAGATGTTACTTGTCAGCGACCGAAAGCAGGAAACATGAAAGGCCGCAATTGGGGGAAGCATCTTCTTCCCTAAGACCCACCTCATATATCCTACTTTTCATGTTCAGCACCGCAGGCGTATTTGTATTGCCAGAATTCCCACTTCAGCAAACCTCCACATAAAGGCAGCGTGTCACGAAACACACACGAACAATTAATCCAGACAAGGAAATGATTTTAAGGCGCCGGGGATCGAACCCGGGACCAGAGAGATGGGAAAGCCACTCCTTAACCAGTCGGCCAAAAAAGTACCCCAATGCAGAGTGAGTTATGGGAGGCTCGCCCATCAGGTGTGTCTGGCACTTCATATAGCGGTGTGGTAAGAATGATATAACGGAAGAAAGTGAAAATTTTAGAAAATTTAAAGGGAACTGAATTAGATTTACAAACGGACGGAGGACAGAAAGCTTCTAAAAAAATGTAAAGGTTTAAGACGAAAAGATGTAAAGACGAATGGCGTATCACCTACCCCGAGGAAGGAGGCGTAGTCCAGCCTGTACCATCCACACATGTTGAAGGTTAGCATGGGTGACAGGCTCCCCATCACCTGGTTCACCTGCCGGACACACCTGGATGAATCACCCGTCCCCCTCACTCATCATTCTGGCACTCGGTAACTCAGTTCATATTTCGACCTTCCCGCCACATCCTCGTACACTCACTCCATCCCCGTTAGGCTCTCACCTTCAAGTTTTATTTCAGTGATGTATGAGACAGGGGTACATAGGATAGTAGATTATTGTTACGTACAAATTACTGATAATGTGGTTACGAGTATTATGCTTCGATCTGTCTCAGTAGAAGTGTTTACCTGTTTATATAACCTTTTTAAAAATGCCACGCCTACTCCATCGTGGTATGGAGTTATTATTTTAATTACATAATGTTTATTCTCGTTTCACCACTGTAAGTTCCTCATGGTAAGGGATAACATGCCAACAGAGAGCTACACGAATCCTGAGGTACACGCACCTTCGTGATAAGAAGGTGATCCCGACTCCTTGCTCTCAGGTCCTTCAAGAGGTCTTCAGCAACTGTGACCTGCACGCAGACGAAAAAATAAACCAACGTAAATCATTCCTGAACAGTAAGGTCACCTGGGGCGATATGTATAGTGTGTGCACACACTAACCGTCTCGTTCGGTGTGTACGCACCCTCATGGAATTCCCATCACTCCCTAGGAAAAAATAACAATTACCTGCAATGTCAGAGAAATGCTATAATATTTCATATAAAGGTACTTCTCTTAAACCCACCACAAGCCGTTCCATGCACTCAAAGAACTCGGTAAAGATTTGTGTGAGAGTCAGAAAACTCTGTGACTCCATATATACTGGCCTCACCTTGCTGATGAAGGCCTGGCCCACGTGGCAGAAGCTGAAGACGATGCGACTCCATATATACTGGCCTCACCTTGCTGATGAAGGCCTGGCCCACGTGGCAGAAGCTGAAGACGATGCAGGAGTGGGTGAGCATCACGATGACAGTGACGCCGCCCATGATGCTGCCTGTCAGGATGGCGTACGGACATACGACAGCTGACATGATGCCCGACAGCAGGTACAAGGTGACGACCAGGAAGACGCAGCGTGTCCCCTTTTCCCTCTGGATCTCCACCTATAGGAAAGGAATCAGCGTGCTGCAATGGCGGAATAAGCAGAATAAATGTTACCAGGGTCCTCGGGACACCCATGATAATGGTCTCGCTTCGTACCTCCCGGATGACAACATCGAGGTCACACAGCACCAGCATCGCTGCCCTCACGCCGATCTCAGAGTTGACTGATCCGTTATTGGCGAGGAACGCGGAAACCGCCGCCACCGTGTCCTGCGTGGCGGCCACCAGGCGGCGGGCCAGGAGGCCGAACACCATGGAGCACAATTGAACAGGCAGTATGAAGTGCAGGTTGAACCAGACACCTGAAAGGAGCACGAACACAACAGCGAGAAACTCCTGGTATTTCCAAGTTGTCGTAACGTACCAAGTCATGAACACCGCCGAACACATGAATAGAAACATGAACGCCAGAGTCTTGGGTCTGCAGTACCACCGGTGTGCGGGTGGCGGGGAGGCACCCTGCATCCCCGACAAGGCATGCAGCGTGGCTGCCAGCTCAGGGCTCTTCACACCAAGGAGTAAGGGAAGCAAGCCTACTATAGTTAACATGAAGGAAGAGCTGTAGATGAATGCGGTGTTGCCGAATTCAGGCGTTAGATGGTATTTTGCTATTGATGTGTAGACCATACAAGACGAAGGAATCGTAATCATCTGATAAAAGACAGCCCACAGAAAGAGCGTCAGACTGAAGGCGGGCGGGCCGCCTGTCTTGGACATCTTGTAAGGGAAGCAGCCGCTGATCTGCATCAGGGGCACCATCACGCGCCACGGCAGTAGGCTGGAGCAGGTGTCCGGCGGCAGCATCCTGGCGGGGGTGCCTCACAGCCCGACAGCCTTGGAGCTCTAATCTTCTCCTGCTGGCTGAGGGGTGGCTGCGGGGCTTTGTGCGGAGCAGAGTGCTGGTGCACAGCCTTCTGCGCCGAGAGCATGTGACACAACGGCCGGCGGCGCAAGTAGCTCAGTTCACTGAGTGCCGGGTATCGAGCGGTCAGCTGCTGACCTCCGTCATTCGTTCGGTCTTAAGTATTACCAACTATGCTTTTAATTGCATTAACAATAAGGTTGAAATAAAATGATCATAATTTTGATATAATAGTGTGCCGCTATACTGTCCGGCAAAAAGTATTGCATAATTTTAATAGAGTAGTGTGCCGCCTCTGTATTGTCCGGCAAAAAGTATTGCATAATTTTAATAGAGTAGTGTGCCGCCTCTATATTGTCCGGCAAAAAGTATTGCATTTTCCTTTGAATACTATAAAGTCAAGTAATTTATAAATTGATAACGGAAAACTTTGAACATATTTTCACTGTCGGCATTTCAAACAGGATGAAGGGAAAGAGTATTCTCATCTTTTATTACTGTCAGTCCTCCACCGTTGCTTACCCAATCACCAAACAAACGTAGGGACCCATAAATGAAATTCAACGCATGACAAGGAAATCAACGACAAAACAATTGCCTTAATTTCTCTGTCGGAAGGGTTCCTTTACTCTGCTGGTTCATTCGTATTTTCTATTGTTTCTTTTTGACTGACCTAGGTCACAACATTGGCAGCACTTTTATGAAACTCGTATTATGATCGTCATTAATATTTCTCCTTTTTTTCCGGCACATTAGAGATGTAGACGAAAGGACATGTTTTTGTAGGAGCTTGATGTCGTCTTTAACCTCAACAGCATGTAGGAAACACCTCAGATAAAATAACCATGATAGTTTTATTGTTAGTAGTACTGTCATCACATATACACTGGTCTTCTTGCAAACTGATAATGACATGTTACTAGAAAGGCAATCTTAATGCTATCAACCTAACATTTTCTAGTTTTCGTTTTCTTTGATACTCTTGAAGTATGATAATTTCTTGGACTCCTCGTGAAGCCCATCTGCACCAGACGGCCCAGGAACTCCTTATCCGAGGGAACCTGTTGGGTCTGCCGGGGCCGAGGCGTTGCTTGGAGAGGAGGAGGAGGAAGAATCGCGGAGGACTTTGGTTCCTCCCACTTGAAAGATTATCACCAAGTACGTCAGCACTGTGTTGATCAGCTGCAGACAGAGGGAAAGGCTTGAGAGATGAAGTAAAAGTTATTAACATTTATTTTTAGGCAAAGAAAGAATAGTATGGGTCAATATTTTCTAAGACAAGAAATATACGAGTAACAGTTGACAGATAAACCAGAAAAGAAATGTCTCAACCTAATCATGTTTATCAGTGACATCATAGGTGTAAAGCAATGAAGGAAGGAAGAATACATATAAATGATACATGAATGGATTGATACATGAATGGATGCGTGAGTGCTGACAGTAAGTGATGCCGCGCTGAAGGGCCGCGGCAGGGGAGGGTGCGGCACCTACCCCGAGAAGGGCGCCGTTGTCCAGCCTGTACCAGCCACACATGTCGAAGACGAGGTGGTGCGACAGCCTCCCCATCAGCTGGTTCACCTGCCGAGCACACCTGAGTCACCACACACTTGCCACAGACTCTGCCACCACTCGCGAGCGTCACCATTACTCATGCGACTAGCGCGTCCTAATCATGGAAACTCAGAATTTTATCTCAAGTAACATCGAGAAATGGAGGCAGAGAATATATGCTCTATTTTTGTCAGTGATGAGGACGAAAAGAATCTTTATATTAATGGTAATAGCAATAATTATTATTTTTATTATTATTATTCATATTTGATACTTTATTATTATTACTATTCATATTATTATTAGTAGCAGCGCTAGTATTATTGATATTATAATTATTATTGGACATATCGACCCAGCAGTAGATTGTTGATTATTTATATTGAGCTGGAGGAAAAGAGCAGATGTAAGTAGCGAGTTGCAGGACAGACTAGCGCCTCCTTTGATACGGCCAGCCTGAAGACGGGCCTCGATGGCCAACACAAGGTATAGTTACTCATTGGGATGCGGTCTTCACCCATGCTCTTCTAACATTAGTTTCTTGTTGCCAGAATTTGTGAGACATTTGAATTTTTTGCATTTTGATTCTACTGAAAATAATGTTGATAATAAGTGAAGCCACGCAATTGTACACATCTGTCATTAGACAGTATTCTCTCAGGGCTGATATGTACTATTCTCTGCACTGAAGCTTCACCACACACAAGCTCAGACATTAAGAAGGCCACAAACCTTCACGTTAAAGCTGAGTATATGACTTTTTACTGTCAGTCGTCTCAGGAGTCCTTCAACTTCGCTAACCTGAAATAAAGTAATGGTTTTTGGAGAGGGAGGTAATGTCACGCAATCAGAACACTGAATTAGATATAAAACAAGGCACTTGCGAGACGGTGCCCACCTGGTTGACGAAGGTCTGGCCCAAGTGATAGAAGCTGCCAATGATGTAGAAAGCGACGCCCAAGGTGACGAACGAGCTCCCGCCCATGTAGATACCATTAAGAATGGCGTAGGGGCACGCGATGGCCTGCAGGACGGCCAGCAGCAGCCACATGGATATCACCGGGAAGAAGCAGCGAGTCCCCACTTCCCGCTGCTGCTCCACCTGCGAGGAAGGAATTCACTCCGTCGGAGTGTGGACTTACGGGCGAAGTAGACCAGTGAACTCCTAACAAAGACAAACTCTTCCCCGCGAAGCCCAAGGACATACTCTCGCTCCATACCTCCCAGATGATAGCGTCGAGGTCACGCAGCGCCCGCAGCGCCGCCTCCAGGTCGCTCTCACTCTTGAAGGATCCGTCGTGGGCGAGGAGCAAGGAGACTGAGGCCACAGTGTCCTCCGTAGCGGCCACCAGGCGACGGCCCAGGAGGCCGAACACCATCGAGGGTACTTGTTCTGGCATCACCAAGGCCATGGCGCCATAAATGGACAAAAGTATGGCGACCAAACATATAGCGATCTCTTCGATGCCCAATGTGATGGCGACGTATGTTGAGAGGATCACTAACCCGATTAATAAGACAATAACAAACTGTGTCTTTGGTTTGCAGTACCAGCGGTATGTTGGCGGCGGGGAGACTCCCGTGACCCTGGAGAGGTCATGCAGGAGCTGGGCCAGCTGGCGGCTCCTCACGCTCATGGCAGTGGGGGTCAAACACATGAGGGCCGCCATGAATAAGGTGCTGCTCATATACATGATATCGCCCACCTCAAGCTCTACAAGTTGTATTAAATGTGTTTTAAATGTCATACAGGTTGTGGCTGTATGCAGAATGATCATAAACACTGACCACAGGCGTAGCGGGAGGCAGAAGGTGGGCGGTCCGCTCGTGGCGGACATCCTGTAGGGGAAGCAGCCGTACACCTGCATCATGGGCACCATCACCCGCCACGGGAAAAGCGTCGACGAGGTGTCCGGAGGCAACATCTTGGCGGCGGCGAAGGTGACCACTTCTGGGCTGGTGGTCGAGGGTTGTCTGCCCGGGGCGTGGCCGAGGAGGCTTGTGTGTTGCCTTGACGCGTCAGGTCGGCGGAGTAAAACCGCACTAGACGACACTGACATGCATTGAGCGGCGCGGCGAGCTGCTGCTAATCATCTCTCTTGAACTGCGTCATGTTTGTCTTGCACCAAGCCCTCCGCTGCACGCTACAACCCCCAAGCATATTGACAATTTAACGATAAGTTCAAACCATTAAAGTAATTGAGAAAGGCCTGGCCAGACAGGAGTTTCAGATTCGTCTTATCATCTGTTGAAGGTTTATCTGCAATGGCCCGCGTTAACTTGCCCTTATAAACCAGCAAAAAGAGTACGCTTATGTGGACGGAGTATTTGGTCCACCATTCAAGCAACCTTTCAAAGCATCGTTTCAGTGATCTGCCCATTTCCCCGCAAGCAGGGCACCCTCAATCTCTGGAAGTCATCCCGACACAAACATCGGTCTCGATGACGCTTCTCAAACACGAACCAAGTGTCTTACTGCCTCCTAACTCATGACACGACTGTCCGTCACTTGAGCCTCTAAAAACAACAAAAGTCTTAAGTATTTTTATTAACTCAAACCAATGACATTGTACAAGACTTTACCGCAACACCAGACTAACTTTCTTGTTGAAGTCACACTACAAAAGATCATTCAACTCTATTTTGACGGCATTGCTTATATATATATATATATATATATATATATATATATATATATATATATATATATATATATATGTGTGTGTGTGTGTGTGTGTGTGTGTAAGGTTCTGCAATTACGAATCCAAGAGATATAATGGTTTCCTGCCCCAACCGTGTTGCTAAGACAATGCAGTGCAGGTGCTGGTCATGGCGAAGGCTGTTATATTACTTTTGTCAGTTTTAAAAGCTGCTTCATGCGCTTGACGTCACTTGTCATGATGATCGTAAGGTGTACAAACAGGTCCCAGATCATACTCGGTGATAACGAAACTATCGATATCAGCAAACATTGATTAACTCTAGAATGTAGCGTTTGGTACACAGTTATGGTTACCGTGAACTCTCCTGAACCCTCGGGAAGCCGACCTGCGCCAGCCAGCCCAGGAACACTAAACTTATCCGCGCGGACCTGTTGGCTCTGGCGGGGCCGAGGCGTTGCTTGGAGAGGAGGAAGAGGAGGGCTCACTGACGACGGTTGTTCCTCCCACTTGGAATATTATCACCAAATATGTCAGCAGTGTGTTGATCAGCTGCAAAAAAAGGGAAAGGATTGAGAAAAGAAAATACTAGCTATTAATCTGTTGAAGACAAAGTATGAAGCGTTTGCCTCAGTATTTGCCCAGACAGGAAAAATTTAAGAGTAACGGTTGTCAGTCAAAGCAGAGAAGAATATCATAACCTAAACTTACGGAACCATGGAGGCAGCTGTTTTTATAGCGCTTGAAGTGCGGAGGGAACTGGAATTATTATTATTGTTGTTGTTTTTATCAATCAACTAATAGGGTCGCGGGATATTGGAATCGTTATCATGTTCCATCTTGCTTGCTCAGCACAAATTGTTCTTCAGAATAGATCCTTTATCAGGAGCATGTTTACCCAGGGCGTGGCCGCGCCGGGAGGATGCCACACGTCGCATGTTTGCCAGGAGCATAAACACATCAAGGTCTGCGGTTTGTTCCGGGAAAAGTCAATGACGTTTCCGGTGCGGTAGAGCTGCGGTTAAATGCGTTCCATCATCCTGACCAGAGAAGTTTCCTATTTCTGCAGTAGGTTTTTTTTTTTTCTTTTTTTTTCTTACGGAGACGAATACGATTTGTAAGTTTATCATTATGTGGTGATATCATCAGCTGGAGTGTCTCTCTGTTTGAAGCTCTTGCCCGGTCCCTCCTCCATTTTGTGCTCCTCGTCTCCAAGTGTGGCGGACATGACCGGCTGTTCCGCGATTTGGTACAAGATTCGTTTGAAAAAAAAAAAAAAAAAAACTAATTGACTGCCTTTATGTGAGATGTCGTTAGCATACGTTGACAATGTTGAATTATTATTATTATTATTATTATTATTATTATTATTATTATTATTATTATTATTATTATTATTATTATTATTATTATTATTATTATTATTATTATTATTATTATTATCCTCTCGGCGGTGTTTTGCTGTGACGTTCATCTTTCCCGGTACTGTGTCAAGATAAACCTTGATATAGTTACCGAGAAACTGCAGGGTCAGGTGAGACAGTGAACCAGGTCGATAAATTCAACTATAGCATTTGCCAGAGGGAGGTGGAAGGGACTAACTTCACAGGGAGATATGGAGACCGTTGAAAATTAATGATGTCCTGCATTGAAGTAGTAATGGTTCATGATGATAAGTGAAGAGGCAAAGGAAATATAAATAAATAACTTTGAATATTTTTGATTTTCATACTTTGTCTCGTGAACACCTAGCCAGTATCATTACACTTATTGTGCTGAAAAGGGGTGGAACGTTACAAGATAAGAGGGAAATGCAGATAGACGAGAGAATGTAGAAATAAACATAATTAAAAAGATATGGGGTAGAAAGGGTGTCGCTTACCCCGAGGAAGGAGGCGTAGTCCAGCCTGTACCACCCACACATGTCGAAGGTGAGCAGCGGCGACAGGCTCCCCATCACTTGGGTCACCTGCCGAACACACCTGGATGACTCATCTGTCCCCCTCACCCACCACGCACTCACTCATTCATCTAGGCCTAATTATTACAATTATTATTATTATTATTATTATTATTATTATTATTATTATTATTATTATTATTATTAGGTCTTTGCATTTCGATCCTCATCTGGTTCCTATTAGTTTACTCGCCCTTCGCTGCCACTGTAATGTCACCAACTTGTATAATGTGTTTCCAGGAGCTATTTAATATTCCTCCCAGGCACACACATGATCGCCCCTGCCACACGTCCACGCAGGTACACACAAGGCAACACAATGTACACGTTGACACACCTTTACGTTGAAACTGAGACTCTGGCTCCTTACTCTCAGGCTCTTCAGGAGTTTCTCGGCCCCGCTGACCTGAAGAGGAACAGAATACTGAAAAATGGGAAACTGTGTCCCCGAATTGAAAAGAGCTGCAGGTTTCTCCCCCCTCCCCCCCTCCTCTCTCTCTCTCTCTCTCTCTCTCTCTCTCTCTCTCTCTCTCTCTCTCTCTCTCTCTCTCTCTCTCTCTCTCTCTCCCCCCCCCCCCCTCTTGAACATTAACCTGAACTGCCCACAACTTGCCTGTTTGACGAAGTCTTGGCCCATGTTGAAAAAGCGACTCATGATGTAATAGGCGAAGACTATGGTGATGATCGGTGGGCCTTTCGTCATTAATGTGAGGTTCATGAGGGCGTACGGGATCCCGATGATCTCCAAGACAGCCAACAGCAGGAACATGGTGACCGTCGGGAAGAAGCAGTGAGTCCCCGCCTCCCGCCTCTCATCCACCTGCCAGGGAAGACGTAGCGTGCCGTAAGAGTGGGATAAAGGGATGAAAATGCCCCTCGTGTCCTGGCAACGATGCCTACCATGTTGAATTGGTGTCAATGTTTCACTCGTGTCATCCAAGGCAATGGTTTCGCTTCATACCTCGTGGATTACCGCGTCAAGGTCACGCAGCGCCAGTATCGCAGCCTCCACGTCACTTTCACTTTTGAAGGATCCGTCGGGGGCGAGTAGCATGGAAACCTTGGCCACCGTGTCCTCCGTGGCGGCCACCAGGTGGCGGGCCAGAAGACAGAACACCATGGAGCACAATTCTTCGGGGAGCAAGTAGGCGGTGCACCAGATCATGCACACGTAGACTAAGACCACCATCTCGAAGAAGCTTATGGAGCCCAACATAACGCAAGACATCCATCCAAGATAGGTCGATGCTATAGGTACCGAAATCATCACCACCAGAGTCTTGAGTTTGCAGTACCATCGGTATTTGGGCGGCAGGATTATGTCCTTGATATCCGACATGTCGCTGAGAAGGGCGGCCAGCGTGCTGCTCCTAATTCCCATACAAGTGGGAGTTAAGCTGAACCCAACCATCGAAATGGCTGTTACGATTATGAAAGCGGCGGTTCCCAAATCACTGGTTAGATGTTGTACGAAAATTATATTGAAGCACCTAATATTTATGAGTATAAGTAAGAACTGTTGAAAGAATGACCACAGACAGAGGGCGAGGCTGAAGGTGGGTGGACCACTCTTCTCCGAGAGCCTGTATGGGAAGCATCCGTACAGCTGCATCACGGGCACCATCACGCGCCAGGGCAGCAGGGTTGAGGGCGTGTCTGGTGGCAACATTCTGACGCAAGCAAAGGCGGATCAAGGTTGGCGATGTCTTCTGTCTCGTACAGTCCTAACGCTGGCCAGGGGCGAGAGGATGTGGTGCCAGCCCTGCCGTACCAGGAGTCAAGCGCACACAAGCTACTGCATCGCCATAATGAGGAAATCGATTGCCAATGGTCAGCGCGTGTTTGCAAGGAGTTGATCGGTTCCCATCCTTAGTGCTTAGTAAAAGTTGAAGTGAATTAGATGATGAAAGAGGGTGATAAGAGAGGAACTTCTAATCCACTGAGTGTTGCGTGGTGATGGTCTGTCGAAAATTGTTATAACGTGATAGGCAAATAAGTGATAGAAATAAGCATTGAGTGAATCAGAGTAGACGCAGCTGCAGAGTTTCTTCGCGTCTATGTAATATATTTGATTTTATCCCTTGAATCTCTTTGGTGGATCAATAATAATAATAATAATAATAATAATAATAATAATAATAATAGGGATGATTCTTTGTTAGTGTTCATTTTTGTTGTTGTTTTCCTTTCAATATTAATGGTAACAACAATAATAATGTTTGCTAGTGTTTTTACCATCATTATTTCTTTGCATCACAACCACGAAAGTGTTACCAATATCAGAAATAGATGTTCGTTTTATCTTTGCAGTCAAACTTCTTTTTTCCTCCTCTTCCACTGCTTCAGAAAATCTTGCACAATCAGTCAATCCTCCTCCTCCTCCTCCTCCTCCTCCTCCTCCTCCTCCTCCTCCTCCTCCTCCTCCTCCTCCTCCTCCTCCTGTCTCAACCCTTTCACTAAGAACATCCTGCTTGTGCTCCCTGTCTGAACCTGTGTTTGGTGTGACGAATGAGTTAGGAGTGTCAGATTCTTCGTCATGTCATACAAGTAACAAAAAATATATTTCTTTTTACAAGGAAAACATTAGCTGTTGGTGTAAGTTGTCTTTTTATTCAGTTACTGCTTTATAAAACTGAAGTCACCTCAGATATGCAAATAGACAAGTGTTTATATATATATATATATATATATATATATATATATATATATATATATATATATATATATATATATATATATATATATATACACATTTATAATTTAACATGGTAACTCTCATCCAATTAAAGTTATATTTTTACATCCCTGAATTATAGCAGTTTGCATCATTAAGTACACGCATTCACTAAACACTTCTTAAAAACTGATGTACAGTAAACCCGTTTCCTTAAGCCGTGGCAGACGAGTTATTCACAGCTTCAGAAGACGCCTTGGTGATGGCTGTTCCTCCCACTTGCAATATTATTACCTCGTAGGTCAGCACAGTGTTCACCAGCTGTAGGAAGGGAGAGCACCTGTAGTAGCAGTGGTAGTAGGTGTAGCAGTGGGAGTAGGAGTAGTAAAAGTAGATTTGAATGTGAACGAGGAGATAGTACCATAAATCCTTGAAACTTGAAGAAAGGGGAGAAGAGAGCGAGGAGTATTGATGCACAAACTGTGCGGACGAAAGAAGGGAACATTCTTCAGCGCAAACTGAAATATGAAAAAAAATTCAAGCACCCTTACTCACTTGTGGATTTGAAATATATTACTCCAATGAAAGATAGAATGACTGGCAGGAAACTAAATGAGACAGGAAACAAGTATGGGTAACGAAATGAGTCACTTACGCTTAGGAAGGAGGCGTAGTCCAGCCTGTACCATCCACGCATATCGAAGCTTAGCATGCCTGACAGGCTCCCCATCACCTGGCTCACCTGTCAGACACACCTGGATGAGTCACCTGCTCACCCATATTCCCTCATTCGCTCTCTATAAAATACTCTTCGTCATGCCTTCACTATTTTGTTGCACGCACTGACACACTCACCAATTCAGTCACTCACACTTGCAACTTCCATACACTTACTACTCCCTCACCCCACCACTTCACAAGCAAGGGTAAGATAATGAATGGCATAACATTATTCCAACTACTACTACTACCACCACTATTACTTTACTTTGGGCCTTTACCACCAGTAGGCATTGTTGCTGGTGACTATTGGTCGGCCCCATCTATAATGAACCCATTCTTTCGTGGGTCATGCTGCCTCCGGTGCTCCACTTGACTCTCTTGTGAGAGTTTCACTTGAGTCTGAGTTGTTAGGTGGTCATCAAGACAGTGTGGGATGTCTTCGTCCCCTCGGCGATGTCTGAAAATTATATTTGTTTCGACGGACGGGACTTGAACCAGGGTTTTCTAGGACCCCCGCTGTCCACGCAGCCACTGCTTTCCAACTAGATTTAGTAAAAGAAGCCTGCCTTCAAAGAACGAGACTCAAAGACATTACGGCCAGATTAGCCTAGAATTTCCCTTCCTCCACGGAAGAACAAAACACCACCTATCCCTCAACAATCCCCTCAAAAAACTATCCTATTATCTAACACCTTCTCCAACTATTCTCCTATCACCTTAAACAACACTATCACCACCCTCACCAAACCATAACTCACAAATCTCACACTTAACTCAAAATCTCATCTCTTCCACTTCATCTCTTACTAAATCAGCTTCTCCGCACCTCGAGCTCCCTGCCTTCTCAGCTGTCCATTCTCCTCCACCCATAGAGCTGCCCATATATGTTGGTGGTGTTGTCACACTACTCTTCTCATCTGCTGGGCAGGGGCTCTTCCTGGAACTCTTCTGGACAGAGTGGAGGCTAGTCTCTCTTCCTCTCTCCAGCTCTCCTTCTCCTTCACTTCTTCTCTTCTCTTTAATTTTTTCTCTGTTGCCCTCTCTTCTATCTTTGCTCGATATTTTTAACTTGACTGCTACTCTGCCTGCTCCCCTCCCTCCCCCCCCCACCTCACTTCAGACTTCATCTCTACCCTGTCCCCTCCCCTATGCAAGCATTAACAGGCATAAACATCTTCTCATCCACTCATCCCCTTAAACTCTGGTCTCTTCTCCTTCATCTTTCCTTCCTGCCTCCCTACGAAAACTCTTTCAAGAGGAGGGTATCAGGACACCTCTCTCCTCCCTCTGACCTATATCTTTCGTACCTCTTTGGATTCTTTTTAGTAGTAGTAGTAGTAGTAGTAGTAGTAGTAGTAGTAGTAGTAGTTGTAGCAGCAGTGGTAATAGTAGTGGTAGTAATAGAAGTAGAAGTAGTAGTAGCATTAGTAGTAAGAGTATTAGTAATGGTATAAGTTGTTGGTGCTCCTATCCTTTTACTTTTTCTACGTCACACCTGCTCATGTGCCAGTCTACATTCTTGGGTCTACACACCTTTTGGTTTAAAACGGGACACTCACAGTTGACTCTCAGCTCCTTCAAGAGTCCCTCGGCCGCGCTAACCTGGGGAATTATGGATAACTTTAATCTTGCAGCAAAAGATTATAAAGGTAGATGATAATCGGAAAACTCATTGATATTGTTTTTATTTGTTTAAAAATATAATTCCTTGCTTCATAACTCGTCCAGTGATTTAAGAAGTTTTTATTTCAGTCCATAGCTCCATTAGGATCGACTGTGAGGCATGGTAGACGATGTTAGAACGCCAGTGTCTCAAGTGAATTTTATTTAATGTGGCTGCCTTGATATGCCGCCAGTTAAGACAACTAATATTATGTCCAGGATGTCGTAGCCAATGAGTCGCTGTTTGAATAAGCCAATTAGAATCAAGTATTTCCATTGGGAACGTTTGGGAGAGTGCCACACCTCAGCACCTGCCCGAGCCGCTCACCTTGTTGACGAAGCTCTGGCCCAGGTGAGAAAAGCGTATCAGGATGTAGACAGCAACCACCTCCGTAATGATCGTTGTGCCGTCCATGAGAGTGCCCTTCATAAGCGTGTACGGGGACGTGACGGCCAGCAGGAGGGCCATCAGCATGTACAAGGTGACCACCGGGAAGAAGCAGCGGGTTCCCTTCTGCCTCTGGACCTCCACCTGTGGGGAAGGGACAACCATGCCGGATGGGAGGATCAAGAGGGAAGAACTACTGCGCTGGTCCTAACACTGACACAGTACTGAAGCCTGGTCCACACAGGCCCGCTCTCACACAGCGGGTAGGCTTGCTACCTCACGGGCGTGTCCACATCATATATAAACTGCAGCGCACGGCCACGCGACGGCGGGTGGATGTGCCCCTCACCCCAAAGGTTGCGCAGTGGGATGGTCATGTCACCTCCCCACTCCTTTAATAAAGTTGTTGTTGAGCTGCGGAAACATTGTCATGGAAGAGTTCGTTTGCGGGAGTGTTTCAGCACTGTGTTAGCTAAATAAGAGATGTCAAAAAGAAGCAAAATATGGTGCAGACAGTGGGTGGAGGTGAAGCTGCACCGAAATTTTCTCCAGGTTTGAGAAAAAAAGTGACACTGACTTTCACAGTTATTCGAGGATGACTTTCAAAACATTCTATTGTTAACTAATGAAAACTGAGCCGTACATTGCCAAATAAACTATTCATTTACGTGAGGGCGTTCCAACAGGGACCGGGATGGAGGCTGCTCTCCGCTCCCCAGCAGCCGGAGGATCATACGCAAGCCTTCAGTAGCCTTGAGAGCAAATAGCTACTCGGGCGTTTTGCTTCGCACTCCTACCCCGAAATGGTTTCAGCCTAGATCCCCAGAAACACGCGCTAATGCCTAATGTCCAAATCCCTTATGTAAGAGTTAACCAGAATCTTCATCCATTCATCCCTTACACTGACAAACCTCCTGCCAAGAAGACTATAGTGGACGCAGCATGTATCAGGTATTACAAAGGGCAGTGTTCTCGCGTCTTACCTCCCGGATGACAGCGTCGAGGTCGCGCAGCGCCCGCAGCGCCGCCTCCATGTCCCTCTCACAATTGAAGACTCTGTCGGGGCCGAGGAGCATGGACACCTTCGCCGCTGTGGTTTCCGTGGCTGCCACCAGGCGGCGGGCCAGGAGGTCGAACACCATGGAGGACACCTCCTGGGGCATCATGAAGCACAGACAAGTGTTGAAGCATACGGGCCAGACAATTAACATCTCCAGGATGCTTGTGAATCCCAGCCTTGTACAGCCGTACCACAAGGCGAAGCACGAGAAGGCTGCCAACGTCGATATCAGCGCCAATGTCTTCGCGTTGCACCACTGCCGTGTGGATGTCGGAGGGAAGCAGGTGATGGCGGACATTTCATGAAGGAGGTTGGCCAACAGTCTGCTCCTTAATCCCAGAAAGATGGGAGCTGTACTCAGCACAAACAACATGAAACCGTACATTGTGACATAGATGGTTGTGCCCACGTCTTTGAATAGGTACACTAAAAAGTTCATGTAGAAGGTAAGAGTAAGTGTAGATATCATCAGGACTTGCATAAGAACTGCCCAAAGAAACAAGCGGAGACTGAAGACTGGCGCGCCGCTTTTCGCAGACATCTTATAGGGGAAGCAGCCGTTTACCTGCATCGCGGGCACCACCACGCTCCACGGCAGCAAGCTGGACGGAGTGCTTGGCGGCAGCATCGCGGTGGCGGTAAGGGAGCAGTGATGCCTCCTGGCTTGTCTCTCTTCCTCTTACCCAGGTGGTGGCTGAGGGGCGTCTGGGAGGCGTCAGGAGGGGACTCATCCTTTTCACGTTTGGACTCACAGGCCAAAGTCGCAAGACGATATTGCCATCGACATATATTGAGCGGTAAGCGTCTTGAGTGGAGCAAATTTAGACACACTTTATTTAATCATAGCTCTATTTATCCCCATATGGTAACACTCATTCCGTCTTCAGCCTTAGTGCATGGCCTTTGGAGTTCAATGAACGTCATAAATATCTGTTATCCTCTCTGTATATTGCGTAGGTAAACGTGAGAAAGGAATGGCAGATTTATTTATTGTTGGTCGGTAAAAGTTTTAAAAAAAGTGAAAACTTGCAAACAGTCCCATCACGCTTACTTGGCAGACCGTTCGTTGTGTAGATCAGTCACAAGGAGTTCGATTCTGCAGAAGAAAAGTTCGGTCTTTCTACTGTGGCATCGACTTTGTGTTGGCCGCTTTGGAAGTCTGTAGTGACCGCCAGAAGTCAGTCATTCGTGTCGTTGCATGTAATTTATTGCTGGAACAGAATAATCCTCGCCACTGTTCCCAAGCCATTATTCCTGTTCGTGTGTCGATGGAGCGCGATCGTTGGAACATTGCTCCGTGCATCTCCAGCTGGAGGGTAAGGAGACGTTATTGCGTTGTGACGATGTTTATTATACAAAGGAAAACTTATATTAGAAACTGGATCCATCTCATGGAAGTACCATGAATTGGAAAGGTTCATCAGCAAAGTCTTCCATGAGTCTGAACGGTTCCTAGCAGTGGTATTAGAGGTGGACATTTTAGAGCGACATTCAAATCTGAAATTTTGAGTGGTGATGTTTACACGATAAGACTGAAGGATATAGCAGCAAAAGCTTCTTGCATAAAATATATATTATTTAATTTTTCTACGTTGTTTTTGGAAACGTTGGAGAAACTAAAACTTTATATATCGTGATTTTCTTCTTTTCTCTGCATATTAAAAGTTGATCACTTTGCTACAAACTCAACAGAAGGATTCTAGATTTCGTCATAATATATATATATATATATATATATATATATATATATATATATATATATATATATATATATATATATATATATATATATATATATATATATATATATATATATATATATATATATATATATATATATATATATATATATATATATATATATATATATATATATATATATATATATATATATATATATATATATATATATGCTGGAAAGAGATATTGACCTGTCTTTTATGGTCATGTTTTTTTTTTTTTTTTTTAATGTTTATAAGGAAATACTAGCATCGGTTTTTACTCCTCTGAGACTAAGCATATGTGTGGTGCCTAATTTCAACCAAAAAATTACATGTGTAGAGCTGAGAGTTGGCGGTGCGAGTTAGCCTGGACTCAGCAAGGGAGTAATTGACCAGTTTTGCCATTTAAATATTGGTGCAAGACCAAAATTGTTCGTACTTCAATTACCTGCAATAAAAGCGCTTTCTTTGCAGTGCTTTCCAGAAAACGAAAATTTTTACCTTGAATATCCCCCAAACTGTCTTATCCTGAAGTACTCTCTTGGCAGTCTTTTAGTTTCGACACCCGGAATTATCGGATTTTGCATCATTAGTACCAGTCGACGCTGGATTCACCAAACACTTCTTGAAAACTGGTGCACTAAAACCCATCTCCGTAAGCCGTGGTAGACCCTTTGCTCTCAGCGGCAGAAGACGTCTTGGTGATGGCTGTTCCTCCCACTTGTAATATTATCGCCTCGTAGGTCAGCACAGTGTTCACCATCTGTATAGGGGAGACAGAGTAGTAGTAGTGGTAGTAGTTGTTGTAGTAATAGTAGTAGTAGTAGAGGTAGTAGTGGTAGAAATAGTCGTAGTAGTAGTAGTAGTAGTAGTTGTTGTAGTTGTCGTGGTAAAAGCTGTTGAAATATTCGTAGTATAGGTCACTAAAAGAAAGGGGGGAGAGTTGGGGAGAAGGACGCAATGATGAAGTAAAGTTACTTCTATTCATCAAGCAAATAGATGAGAGGATGTGAAATAGATGGAAAAGCATGCCACAGCTCAAACTCAAATATAAAAAACATATACATCCATCCTGTCTTGCTCCACGTTGCCTCTGAAAACACGAAAACGTATATGAAAGAATAAGGAAGAATGGGGAAACAATGTGGTATATAGACGGGATAGTTTGATTCTAAATAAAAAAAATAATGGGACTTTATAATAATCATGAGTTGCATAACGGAAAGATTGACTATAGTCGGTTTCACGAGAGCAGGGGGGCCAAATACTTCACGGGGTGGACTCGCGTACTTGGCATCATTGCTTGGGTGAGAGTCTCTGCGTCGCTCATTGGCTGTTGTTTACTAGAGCTAACCTGCCGCGACATAGCCTACTATCTCTCGCTCTCTGCTACTCTTTAAATCAGTACCGTCACCCAAGCAATGATACCAAGTCCACGAGTCCACCCCTGAAGGATTAGGCCCGCTAGCTCTCGTGGAACCGACTATAGCGGGAGAGTAAAAAAGACATGAAGAAAGTAAGGAGTCGCTCACGGTGAGGAAGGAGGCGTAGTCCAGCCTGTACCATCCTCGCAAGTCGAAGGCAAGCAGCGGCGACAGGCTCCCCATCACCTGGCTCACCTGTCGAACACACGTGAATGAATGAACACACTTGCCTACCCACCTGTATCACCGATCAAACTACTTGGACATTTACTTGGTTAAGCTCTTCGCATCCGCACGCTTAACTGTTTCCTCACAGGGATAAATAAGTCACAACTCTGCCCCAACGAGTTTAGGTTAGGTCATCACTTTCACCTCCGCATTGGGAAGGCAGCGGAACACGATGATTGTGTGGGTAAGTTATTGACTGGGTTGTTATTATGTTAATGTAGATCAATTACTGAGAGCGATCTACATAAGGTATTCGTACTGGTGAAATACGTTAGGATACGCAGCAGTGGGAACGTAATGGATTGGATCGGTTAAGTGGAAAGCAAATAAGTATGTCGATGAAGCAAACACTCGAGCCGATGTCAAGTTCATGAAAATATGAAAATTACTGCATAACCTATCTCTGGAGGTGCTCTAAGCAGGCTGACCTCTTGTTCTTAATATATCCCGATGTATATTTGTGTATTATTATGCGCTATGGCCAGGGAATTCTCCGAGCGAACACCTCCCAAACTGACCACATCTGAGTCGGACCTTAATGGTTGGAGCCGCTACATTTTTTTCCTTTTTCTGTACGTCACACTTGAACATTTGCCACTCTCCACGCGTACTCACCTTTTGGTTGAGAACGGGACTCTCACAGTTGACTCTCAGCTCCTTCAAGAGTCCCTCGGCCGCACTAACCTGGAGAATTGAGAAACTTTAATCTTACAGCGATCAAATTCAGTATAAAATGGCTACCGTTATGTATGATTACTTAGGACAACTTACATTTAGACAAGAATGTAGTGGCTAGTGAGTGACTAAACTTGACATTGAATAGACTTGGGAATGAAACGAACACGCCAATCATTTAATCACAGAATAAATATTGGAAGTCGCTGTTTGAATAAGCCAATTAAGGATCAAGTAATTGCAGTGGGAACGTTTGGGAGAGTGCCACACCTCAGCAGCTGCCCGAGCCGCTCACCTTGTTGACGAAGCTTTGGCCCAAGTGGGAGAAGCGTATCATAATACAGACAGCAACCACCTCCGTCAAAATCGTTGTGCCGCCCATGAGCGTGCCCTGCAGGAGCGTGTACGGGGAGGTGATGGCCAGCAGGAGGGCCATCAGCATGTACAAGGTGACCACCGGGAAGAAGCAGCGGGTGCCCTTCTCCCTCTGGACCTCCACCTGTGGGGAAGGGACCCAGCATGCCAGAAGGGAGGACCAAGAGGGTAGAATTACTGCACGGCTCCCCTAACACTGGCACCAATACTGAGTCTTGGTAACAATGCATTAAGCAGTATACAGGGCAGTGCTCTCGCGTCTTACCTGCCGGAAGACATCGTCGAGGTCACGCAGCGCCCGCAGTGCCGCCTTCTCGAAGCTCTCATCCTTGAAGGACCCGTTGGGGGCAAGGAGCGTGGAGACCTTCGCTACCGTGTCCTCCGTGGCGGCAACCAGGCGGCAGGCCAGAAGGTCAAACACCATGGAGGACACCTCCTGGGGCATCATGAAGCTTGCGCCACAGTTTATGCACGCGGGAATAACAGTTATTATCCCCAGGATGCTTGTAAATCCCAGTCTCGCACAGCCGAACCACAAGGCAAAGCTCGAGAAGGCTACCAACATCGATATCAGCGCCAATGTCTTGGCGTTGTACCAATGCTGTGCGGGTAGCGGAGGGAAGCAGGTGATGGTGGACATTTCGTGAAGGAGGTTGGCCAGCAGTCTGCTCCTCACTCCCAGTAGGATGGGAGATACACCTAACACAGACATAAAAAACCCGAGCGTGACGACATAGGTGGCTGTGCCCACGTCATACGACAGGTACACTAAGAAGTTCGTGTCGAAGGCTAGGATAAATAAGATCATCATCAGAAACTGCATAATAATTGCCCAAAGGAATAAGTAGAGGCTGAAAACTGGCGCGCCGGTTTTCGCAGACATCTTGTAGGGGAAGCAGCCGTTTACCTGCATCGCAGGCACCACCACGCTCCACGGCAGCAGGCTGGACGGAGTGTTCGGCGGCAGCATCGTGGCGGCGGTAAGGGAGCACCGATGCCTCCTGGCTTGTCTCTCTTCCTCCTACCCAGGTGGCGGCTGAGGAGCGTCTGGGAGGCGTCACGATGGGACTCATCCTTTTCACGTTTGGACACAGAGGCCAAAGTCGCAGGGTGATAATGGCATCGACGCGTTGAGTGGTAAGCGTCACTATAGATACCACCTTTCCGTCCTTTAACCTTCAAACATCTATTAGCGGCACACGTCATTACACTAATTCATTAGTAGGGGAAGGGTGGATAGGAATACCTTATACACTTATTGATTCCCCTCCTGGTAAGTGAGTTTCTGAGAGACACCCTCGCCAACAGTCACGAGAAGTTTGATGCAACAGAAGACGAGTTTGACCTTCCTGCTGTGGCATCGACTCGGCGTTAGCCGCTTGGACGCCTTCAGAGAACACCAGAAATTAATCATCTTCGTCGTCTTTGTCTAACATTTATGGCGTAGCCAGAATAATCATCACCAATAATCTGTGTTTGTTTTCCTTGTTTTCTCTGTGGCTCAAGGGTCAGTCTTGTGTGTCGATCGAACACGGTCGTTGGTCTATTGTTCTTTGAATAAGTCATTCTCTCTCTATAGGGTAAGGAGACGCTACTGCGCTGGAACTTTTTATTATACAAATGATCTTTATTAAACCCGAAAAATCTTGGTAATATTATCGTCAAAAGTTTCCCTAACACTAATTATCACCGTAACAACTTACAAGCTAATTTTACTTTGCATCATTTTAAAATAAATTAATGACTGTGGAAGGTAGCCCCGCCATTAATGCTACAGAGCCTTAACCTGCAAACAAGTTTTCACAAAAACTCCTTGCATCAGTGTTACGTGCTTGGATGTTGACCAGAAGTGCCACGAAAAGACAAACCACGAGTTTTGTCTCCGGCTGCCTTCGGTGACCCGGAAGGTGTTATTTACTGCAGCGGAGCGATGCTTTCCTGCTGCAAGTTTTCCTACCATGCAGAGCAGCTCCTTGTTACAACCTAGATTCAACTCGTGAAACTATTGGTGATTGAAAAGGTTATTCTGAAGTGTTCGCTGTGACTAATGTGACTTGTGAGGGAGTACTGGCGTTTGGTGTGGGTGACATGTATAAAGATTCAGCGTTTCTGCTTGAAAAGGAAGTGTGGCTCCGCTAGTGCCCGTGGTTCTACGATGCGTGAAACAGGTTAGCGTCGCCCACACTCGCATGGTGAAAGGAACCGCCAAAGAATCAGCGCGATAAGTCTTGATACCCTCACACCGGCGTTCACATCCACTCTTGAACGCTGTGGAAGGACTACGGGAGTCTTGGAGTGAAGTAGAAGCGTTGTGCGACTGTGTTGTCACTCACCAAACAGCCTGACGATGTGTTTTCCCTCACCACGACCAGAACATCGGTCAGACATGTCCCTCAGAGACATAATAACAACGAAATTCACTCTTGTAATGGAGGAAGGCGTGGCACGATAGGAACTGAACTTTGTTGACACTTGCATCATAAAAGACTGTGAGGTACACACACCCATCCCTGGTAAACTTATTGCTAATCGTGGCTCTTAGAAGCGGCTGAATGTGCGCGACCCAGAGATTGATCCGTGGCAAGAATTTTATCATCATCGTGTCTGGTCATTATGTCGTTGGATCCATCTTGGCTTTTTATTCCAACTTTGCATTTTACATCAATCTATCACATGTATAGGCGACGACACTTTGGACGCTGCGTCATTGCCCAATATGTTTGTGTTGCTGAACGTGCCTATGTTACCGTCCGGTGCATGGCTGCGACAGCGGAGGTTGTTGCTCTGATCTGCCTTGCTCCACGCTCTCGTCTGTAGCGCAGCGAGACGTGTGTTGCTTGAACTCGGCTGCTAAGGACGCGCTTTGATCAAAAATAAATAAGTACGTGATTTGATGAATAGTCAATGCAAGGAGATTTACACTTGAAAACTATTTACTGCACTGCGAGAATATGAATACGTATTAAAGTCGATTTAGATTGTGTCCCTTAGATTGCACCTGTGACCCATGACTGACACAGGTGCTTTGGTATCCGTTTTCTATGCCTGGGATGTCGTGTTCCAAAGAGAGGAGAAAGGGGCCGGATCGCCAGTGATTCCTCCCACTTGGAATATTATCACCAAGTAGGTCACCACAGTGTTGATGAGCTGCAAGGGAGGAGGAGGGGAAGGAGAAGAAGGAAGAAGATAAAGTGTGATTAGTTTCTATTTTTTTCCGTTTTTCTGATACATTAATCAAAATTTCAATAATATATACCTTCAAACTTGCACTCCTTGCCTCATGTCGCATCTGTACCTTCGGCTCCATCAGTAGTCTGCCCCCGCCTAACCTTTCCCCAAAACACACTTGTAATTGTCTTCCCAAACATATCACATCCGCGCATCGTAATTGGCACTGGGGTAGGAAAGGGAACAGAGGAGCGTCACTCACCCCGAGGAAGGAGGCGTAGTCCAGCCTGTACCATCCACACATGTCGAAAGTAAGCAGCGGCGACAGGCTCACCACCACCTGGCTCACCTGTCGAACACACCTGGATGACTCACCTGTTCTCGCCCATTCATTTAGTCTCCCATCCATTGACACGCCACAAATAAGTTCTTGGTTGTCTCATCAGGAATTGACCCCCAACACTATCAGCTTGTTTCATCAGTTTATATATTGCTGTTTAGACTGACGAGGCAACAAAAATGGCAGTGGTAAAGGGAATATGTCACATGAACAAATAAAGTCTATTGTCTCTTGTCACACGTGAACACAGGACCACACGAGCTAACACCACCTCGTCCACGTTCATGACCACCAGCGTTGCCAAATTGTCGTACTCTGAACACTGCATTTATTATTTTTAGCTCCAAGGCTGTCGTAACCACACAAATAACGATAGAATTTGAAAGTTATCGTTAAAACTGCTAAATATTGATGGTCTTCGTTTTTTTCTGCTATATTTATCAGCCAGAAGCTACGGAAATGAAATGCGCTGAGTACGATAATTTGGCAACGTTCATGACCACGCACCTTCACGCTGAAACTAAGGCTTTTGCTCCTCATTCTTAGGCTCTTCAGCATCCTCTCGGCCACGCTGACCTGAAAACGGAACGGAAAATAATGATGTGCTCTTTGTACAGTCTTCTTTGTGCGGCAGGTGTCTCCTCCCCTCTCTCCCCCTCTCTCCCATTTCCTTGCTCTTTTCTCTCCTTCTCTCTCTCTATCAATCCCTATCATCACTATACCAAAGCGGTGTTGACATGGTGTTGCGTCACTATCAGTTAATGAGTCGCCAGAGTAAAAGAAAATATAGTCATGTCATTTTTGAACGTGTAAAATTAATTATATATAAAACGCAAAACGGTAGAATGAAATTGGAACAGGTCACCAACTGTACAGGGATGAGGAATGCCTCCGTGGTGCAGTGGTTCGTTATGGGGTTTGGTTCTTATTCGCCACAGACTCACTGGCCAAGGAGGAGAGCTGAATGGGATGGTGACCGAGGCCACGCTCACTTAGCATGTATCAGAGCAGGGCAAGAGCAGTCTGAGCGTCACGAATGCACCCCCTATCTCACCTGGCCCACGAAGGTATGCCCCAGGTGGCAGAAGCTCCCCAAGATGTAGTAAGCGATGAGAAGAATGGTGAAAATGCTGCCGTAAAAGGGTGTGTGTCCCTTGAGGGTGTAGGGACAGACGATGGCCATCAGCACGGCCATCAGGAGGAACATGGAAATCACTGGGAATAAGCTGCGCGTCCCCTCCCGCCTCTGGTCTTCCACCTGAGAGATAAGGAGCGTCGTGGGCTGAGTAAAGGGTATAAACGCTATTCTGTTTCTTGGTTGCAATGTATCACTCAAGACGTGCAAGGCAATGTTCTCGCTTCATACCTCCTGGATGACAGCGTCGAGGTCACGCAGCGCCAGCATCGCCGCCTCCACGTCGCTCTCACGCTTGTAGGATCCGTCGGGGGCGAGGAGCATGGAGACCTTCGACACCGTGTCCTCCGTGGCGGCCACCAGGCGGCGCGTCATGAGGCCGAACAACATGGAGGAGAAAGTACCCGGGAGCAAGTAACTAACGCCAGAAGTCAGAGATATTGGCAAGAAAAGCAGTACCCCGATGTAGCCAGATGTGCCCACCGCATTCATAGACATGTATGCGTTGACGATCGTGTATAACGAAAGTATGATGAGTAACGTCAGAGTCTGTGGACTGCAGTACCAGCAGCGTGAGGACGGCGGCGGGGAGACGCCTTTCTTCACCGACATATCATGGAGGAGCCTGGCCAGCCTGGAGCTGTTCACGCCCAGAACAATGGGGGTCAAACTCAAGACCACCATCATGAAGACAGCTGAGGAGATAAAGGCGGTGGTGCCAAGATCTAACTCAACTTCAGAGAAGAAAGCGAGGGCGCCGTGGAAGGACATTGCAAACATAAACACCTGCAGGAAGATGGACCACAGGAAGATGCCAAGGCTGAAGGTGGGGTGGTCACTTGTTGCGTATATTTTGTAGGGGAAACTGCCTTGTACCTGCATCACGGTCACCATCACGCGCCACGGCAGGGGGTTCGAAGAGGTGTCCGGCGGCAACATCCTGGTGGTGGCGGGGATGCCTCGGGACTGCTGGCTTAGTCGCTCTGCTCTCAATAAACTGAGCTAGAATTGTCCTTTAGAGATCATGAGAAACTGTGGTTCTCGCCTCACTCCTGCCAAGGGCCAGCGGTGTCAGTGTGCTGCCGCGCCCTAGCAGATGGAGGTCCGTAGATATTGGAGGAGGTGTAAAGTATGTGGTCAGTGAGTCAATATGCTTACAAGACATAATCTATTGCGGGGCGTGGCAGGCTAGTAACACGTCACCCGAACAAACGCTACAACCGATTACTAAAGATCCTCAAGATACTTATGGGATAGGATGAATAACCAGCCGAAAAGAGGAAGTACATGCTGACGATAACGTGAAAGTCAAGAAAAGTCATGGAAATCAAAGACTGGATGAAGGTAAAAGACGGAGGGCTTCAAGATACCCAAACTATTCCAAAGGATCAGCACAGAGAAGAGGTAATAAAACTAACGTAAAGAGGAAGTGATGCAGCAAGAAGGGAACATGAAAACGAGAACGCTATAAGAATAACAATACCATAGTTAGGTTAGGCTTAAGAACTACAGAAGGATACAATCAATAGACCGGCATCTTAAAAATTAACGAACAGAGAGGGACGCGGATCGTTGGTGGCAGCGTGAATATCAGAACGCAGATATCAAAGGGGACAAGGCACCAATAAATAAATTAGACTTATATAACCCAAGTCCGTATTCTCAGACGCTCTTGACTCTCAGAACGAATTTTTCCAAGGCCACACTGCAGATAAATCGGCTTCTCATCAGTGCTTTTCACATTCAAGGTACAGAGGCCTTGTCAAACTATCACAAGACTCATAAAACTACCCATGGAAATACCCACTACAGCCCCCACGAAAGCCTTATTCAATGTGGGTGTGTGGAAGCCTTGTCAAACTATCACAAGACTCATAAAACTACCCATGGAAATATCTACTACAGCCCTTACTTAAATTCAGTCACCGCCGAGTGGATTAAAACTACCCACATGCTGTCCTGAAGACCACCCATCAACCCGGACTCTAGAGGAAGCCGTCCAAGCGAATCAAGAACGAGTTCCGGGGGGCAGCATGAGCCAATGCAAGATGGCGCCACTATAAACACTCGCCTGCGCCAGAACGGGCTGGGCCGACCATCAGGCCCCACCTGGAAGAAGCCTTGGGCCGACCATCAGGCCCCACCGGGAAGATGCCTACCGGCGCAATAGGCAACAACGTAAAAAAAAAAAAAAAAAAAAAGACCCAACAAAAGCCTTATCCAATGTGGGTGTGGGTGCCCCGAAGTGCGAGAGTATGAACCTATTGGAAAACTTATCTTGGTACGCTATGACCCTCGTTGTGGGTGTGAACGGCTCCTGTTGGTGACAAGGGCGGGCGAGGCGCTTGCTGTCCAGTCCCCCCACCACGATAAGGAAAATGACGAAGCGGCTGATAGGAACACGAGGCCCCCCACACGTGATAAGAGTGGCGCGTAGCGAACCATTAGTGGCGGCGGAATGAGTGTTATCATGTTTTCCGCCTCGCTTCATGTACACACACACACACACACACACACACACACACACACATGGAACGCCCCATAAGAGAGAAGAGACTTAGATTCTGCGTAATAAGTGTTGGTTTATCAGTTTTCCTCAATTGCCGTTGTTGGTGGTTGTGGTGGTGGTGGTGGTTGTGGTGGTGATGGTGGGAAAGTGCGACCCCAGTAATGATGCACTCTCTCTCTCTCTCTCTCTCTCTCTCTCTCTCTCTCAAAAACACCATAATTATAGACTATACATCTCGCGCGCGCGCGAGAGAGAGAGAGAGAGAGAGAGAGAGAGAGAGAGAGAGAGAGAGAGAGCGTGTGTTGTTCTACGTTATCAATATGAGAACCGAGAGGATAAAAAAAAACGTTCACCGAGATCTCTGAGAATTTTATCGAACCCGCACCGTAGAAAACGATATAATTTTAGGGGAGACAAAAAAGGGCCAAGATGGGTAGCTCAAGTTCGAGAGAGAGAGAGAGAGAGAGAGAGAGAGAGAGAGAGAGAGAGAGAGAGAGAGAGAGAGAGAGAGAGAGAGAACAATGGCGGCTTGACCGTCACGATAAACTTACTATCTGTATCACCATCTCTTATCACAGACGGAGAGAGGAAGGAGAGGGGAGAGGTGAGATGGAGAAGGGAAAAGGGAGGGAGAGAGGGAGAGGGGAGTAAGGGAGGTGATCGGTGCACTTGTAAGATTGAACCCCGTACACATTCAGACACGTGCATAAACATCGACTCTTTAAACACTCGACCACCACCAGGGATCGTCATGCATCGCGTAGTGAACATGTATGCGTGTATGAATGTCTTGATGATTGTTTGTGGTGTACTTTATCATGTTTATTACCCTACCTCTCTGTCCTCCCATTTCTGTAATCCTCTGTATTCTCTCGTCCTGTTTCTCCTTCTATCTCATCGCTTTCACTTTGATTATTTTACCTTGGCGTCTCAGGAGTTTGGGGGATGGTGAACAGGTAGCTAATAGTATCCTCACTCCTTCCTCTTCCTGATTCAGCTCTTGATAATAATGATAACGACAATGATAATAATGCACTAATAACCTGTCACAGAAATTGGAGTGCAATGTAACTTCCATTGCTTTTATCTGTGTAATCGGAGCTTTTATCAAAGTGGAAAATTTGAACTCATGTAAAGATAGAGTAAAAAATAGTAAGTTTAGCCGCGTTGCCTCAGTGCTCAGCTCCGTTTCCTCGGCCTTTGATGACTGCCGACTGTGATTAGCTTGGACAATTAGCATTCCTCAGGTTTCCCCAGGATTAGGCGCCTTGCTACGAGGGCGAGATTGTGGCTATGCACGGCGCCTTTTCATGGACTTAATGGAGATTCACAGCATATATACACCGCAGGAAAGGATGCATGTTATTTGATTATCTAAGACTTAAAAGAGTATTAGGACACACTCCATCCGAAATTGACCTCCCTTCTGGCCACTCAATCTGTTTACTTCTATAAGAGAAATGCTGAGTGGTTTTATATTTTGCTTATTCATTATTTTTGCCATTGAGCTGATTTCTTAAGTAAAATAAACCCGTAATTCTCTAATAAAAGCCCTTGAAATGGGTCCCTGATCTATTACCAGCTGGCCGAGGCGGGACTCTTGATCGTTGACTGCCTAGCTTATGGGAAGACTTTGTTTGTATGAGAAAGCGAGGTCACCAGGATCTAGCGCCGCGCAGTGTTGCCATAGCTTTGTGTGATCGTATTTCCGAAGGCCACAGCGGAGATTGTCCGGGTTCTAATGAGTTTTTTATCACGTTCATGGTGTAGAAGTCTTGTCACACCTTAACTAGGCTAAAAAAACTACCTATGGAAATGCTCACAACCTCTACGAAAGCCCTGTTCAATGAGGGTTTGTGAGGCCCGTATTCTAAGGGGCTATTACACTGGGCAAATTTTCCGTGGATCTTCAGTCAAACCACGATTACCCCTGGCGTGGTTCTCATATTTCCGTGGTTTTTTGACGTGTACACGATCTTCCAAAGCTACGGTAGATTTCGCCGAAGGACGACGGTATTGCTCACAATCATCATCAGCAGCAGCAATAACAAAAAACAACTGAGAACCACGCCTTCGGAAATCGTGTTTGGACTGAAGATCCACGGAAAATTTGCCCAGTGTAATAGCCCTTAAGACGGTTTGGGCTCTTTCAAAAAATATTTTCAAAGGCAACAGAGGAGATAAGTCGGGTTGTAATGAGTGTTTTTCGCATTCATAGTGTAGAAACCTTGTCAAAGTATCGATAGGCATATGAACCTACCCCTGAAAACACCAGCAACCTCCCCGAAAGCTTGATCAAATGGGTGGGTGTTGGCCATGGATTGTTTGAAATTGGGTCACATCCTTCGCCACGTCGCGCCATCAGGAGACGTCCCTGCATTAAAACCACAGATTGACGTTGACATAAGCTATCAGAGAACACGAAGATAATAGAATATCTCGATGATACCAGTTCACAGCTGCATTATAGGAAAAGGGCCTTTGAAAGTTATCTCTCTCAGATGGGCATGAGTTCACAAGGCAGCGAAAACTACTGAACGATAATTTGGGAAAAGTTTAGTAAGAGTCACATGAGATGACCATTTCCCTCACTCTTTTTGAACAATGTAACGTGTTTGGGGGTATTAGTAAGTGACGCAATATGCAAGTTTACACAACCAGTCACGTGAGTTAAAATATCATCTTTCCATCCCTACGAGCGATAACTTATGATCTCCTTGCCTTCCTAACTGACTCTTGGTCATCCTCTCTTAGCCGTTTCGGTGAAACCTTTGCTGTTGCGCTGGACATATCAAAAGCTTTTGATAAGGTCTGGCACAAATCTTTGCTTTCCAAACTACCCTCCTACGGTTTCTATCCTTCTCTCTGTACCTTTATCTCCAGTTTCCTTTCTGACCGTTCTATTTCTGCTGTGGTGGACGGTCACTGCTCTTCCCCTAAACCTATTAACAGTGGTGTCCCACAGGGTTCTGTCCTATCTCCCACTCTCTTTCTGTTGTTCATTGATGATCTTCTTTCCAAAACGAACTGTCCTATCCATTCTTACGCCGATGACTCCACTCTGCATTACTCAACTTCTTTTAATAGAAGACCCACTCCACAGGAACTTAACGATTCAAGGCTGGAGGCAACAGAACGCTTAGCCTCAGACCTTACTATTATTTCCGATTGGGGCAAGAGGAACCTGGTGTCCTTCAACGCCTCAAAAGCACAGTTTCTCCACCTATCCACTCGACACAATCTTCCAAACAACTATCCCCTATTCTTCGACAACACTCAACTATCACCTTCTTCAACACTAAACATTCTCGGTCTATCCTTAACTCAAAATCTCAACTGGAAACTTCATATCTCATCTCTTACTAAATCAGCTTCCTCTAGGCTGGGCGTTCTGTACCGTCTCCGCCAGTTCTTCTCCCCCGCACAGTTGCTATCCATTTACAGAAGCCTTGTCCGCCCTCGTATGGAGTATGCATCTCATGTGTGGGGGGGCTCCACTCACACAGCTCTCCTTGACAGAGTGGAGTCAAAGGCTCTTCGTCTCATCAACTCTCCTCATACTGATAGTCTTCTACCTCTCAAATTCCGCCGCCATGTTGCCTCTCTTTCTGTCTTCTATCGATATTTTCATGCTGACTACTCTTCTGAACTTGCTAACTGCATGCCTCCCCCCCTCCCGCGGCCCCGCTGCACATGTCTTTCTACTCATGCTCATCCCTATACTCTCGAAACCCCTTATGCAAGAGTCAACCAGCATCTTCACTCTTTCATCCCTCACGCTGGTAAACTCTGGAACAATCCTCCTTCATCTGTATTTCCTCCTGCCTACGACTTGAACTCTTTCAAGAGGAGGGTATCAGGACACCTCTCCTCCCGAAATGGACCTCTCTTTTTGGACACTCCTTTGATCTCTATTCAGGAGCAGTGAGTAGCGGGCTTTTTTTTATATATATATTTTTCCTTACGCCTTTGAACTGTCCCCTTAGCTGTAAAAATTTAAAAAAAAAGAGAGAGAGAGAGAGAGAGAGAGAGAGAGAGAGAACACGAAGATAATAGAATATCTCGATGATACCAGTTCACAGCTGCATTATAGGAAAAAAGGCCATTGAAAGTTATCTCTCTCATATGCGCATGAGTTCTCAAGGCAGCAAAAACTACTGAACGATAATATTGGAAAAGTTTAGTAAGACCCACATGAGATGACCATTTCCCTCACTCTCTTTGAACAATGTAACGTGTTTGGGGGTATTAGTAAGTGACGCAATATGCAAGTTTACACAACCAGTCACGTGAGTTAAAAAATTATCTTTCCATCCTTACGAGCGATAACCTATGAAAACGTGAAGGTCCCCGATAACTTGAGTCCCATAAAAAAAACTTGCATCACTTTTTTTCCCCATTTTTGCCTAAAGAAGTTCGAATCCTCTTTTCTTACCCTTCCCCTCTACAAAACATGATCCCTTTACACCACCATATCCTGTCCAATCCCTCATCGCTGGCACAAGGGGCGAGGCGAGGCTAGGCTTGTTAAAATTACTCAACGACAACAGTTCCTTATCTTATCTGGCGTCAGACTTGAGGCGATAAGACGCGTTGGTGCAGCGTCGGCAGTAGGAAAGGAATCAGTTACTCGCAAAAGATTCTCCCGGCACACACACCTGCCTACTGTTCTCCCTCATTCTCCCTCTTTCTCCCTCTCTAGAAGTCCCGAAGAGCTTTTACTTATTGTTTTGAGGAAGTGCAGTGGAAAAAAGAGGTTTCGAAAGCGTCGCCGTTCGTCTAGTGCCCAGGAACTCCTAGATCAATAGATTCCTTTGTTTTTGTTTTTTTTCTAACGGAGTACGAAGGGAGAAGGAAAATGCCGCGTGGAGGAAGCACCAGTGAGTATCGTTGTTTTCGTTTTGTTTTGTGGTTTGTGTGAATTTCTTGTTTGCATTGTTTTGGTGTGTTTGAAATGAGTTATATGAGTCGATGAGATCTTAGACGAGGATATGATAGCTTTATTTTATCTTGGTTAAACATAAGTGTAGTTTTTGTATCTATCTTTGCTAAACATTAGTGTATATTTAAGGCTGTGTTTTGTTTCAGTTGGATAAAGGAATCGGGTTAGAGATCGCATGTTTACACGGATCACCCGGAAATGTATCAATAAATGCGAACATATTACCGCATCATATTCGTATTGACTGCACAGGTATCGCTCACGTAACGTACAGGTGATAGCAAACAAAGGCACACCCACTTACACACACACACACACACACACACACACACACACACACACACACATACGCACATCGATAAACTCACTCTTACGTATGCAATCAATCGTCACGTAATCAGACAGAAAACACCGTGGCCGCAAAGCTAACAAGAACGATCGCACGATTATCATAAGAGAAATAATATGAAATAATTGCAATGGCTATGGACACCTGGGTAGAGGTAAACTGTGGTAGCCCTATGTCCCCTAGTAGTAGAGTCCTTTCACGTCAAGCTCAAGGGCCGATGCCACGGAGATTAGCACCGAGGCCACGTGCAGCCATATTTTAAGCCACCAACTTTTTTTTTACAGCAAGGGAGACAGCTCAAGGGCAAAGAACAAAAAGCAAGGAACAAAAAACCCGCTCCGGCAAAAGAAACGGAACAAGAGGTCAAAGAAGGTCAATTTCGGGTGGTGAGGTGTCCAACTTTACCGTTTTGATATACTTAGTGACTCCAGATCCAAATGTGGGCAGTAAAAGGGATCTTATAATATGTCTTCCTCTATTACGCGTTTCACAATACCTCCTCGCCGCGTCAGTGAGTCAGCAGCGCAGGGCAAAAAACAATAACGCGAGACAACCCGGATCCTGTGCCTCGGCCTAATCCCGTGCGCGATAAGACTGTTAACACAACCCTGATATAGAGGAAAGGTCGCTCGCGTTTGTCACACCCGCCCACAGTATAACTTAATCTCCTGTTTTTTTCTTAAGCATTGTCAATAAATACCATGTCAGGTGTGAAGGAAGGAAGATTTAATGCTGCTTTGTTTTATGTCAGGTGTGTGTGTGTAAATAAATGAGTTAGCAGGTGAGAAAACGAGTTACTTGAAGGAGGAAATTAAATATATGAGTTTTTCTGTCAGATTTGTCTTATTATATTATTTTTACTAGGCGCAACAGCAGAAAGCAGTAATTTGTTGTATAGAAACAGTATTGCCTCTTGCGTTGCCATCAAACTAACTTGAGAACCATTTGCCGTAGATTGAAAACTTTGCTTGTACATATATTGACGTGCTAACAAAAATGTGTTCTATGTAAAAAAAAATCGCAAGGCCACATAAGAAACAGATTACTATATGAAACCTGAGCCTTCCATCGCATTCACGTCAACTCGAGTCGTATAATAGTGATACCAAAATAAGAGAATGAATATGATTTTTTTTTCTCGTTTTTGCTCAACCCGCTTTCACTCCTTTGATTTTGCTCGTGTTAAATTTTCGATCACACGTTCCAAACCACACTTCCCTGAGGTTGAAGGTGCAAATAATTGTCAATACGAAAATATCCAGGTAATGAAAACTGCCGTGTAAATAATAACAGCAAGAATGGTGAGAGAGTGTAGTCTGCCATTGCTGGGGCTCTGTTTTTGTTATCATTGCCATCATCATCATTATCATCATTAACAGCAACAACAACAACAAAAACAAAAACAACAAGATTAATAACAAGTACATATTGCATTAGTAGTATCACCATTATATTTCCCATTATTATTGTTATTATTATTACTATTATTATTATTACTTATGCTGTTCCGTCATGCGCCATCACCACTACACGAAGTTTGTAATCGTGACGTATCACAAGAAATTTTTTACGGCCCGGAAGTGTTTCTTATCGCACACCTTAACGTCAGCTTTGATAAGACAGCATTCAGGTGGAGGCTCAGGTCTCTCTTTCGCCTCCCGCCGCACCGTCGAGGAAGAAACCACACGTGAAATGAGACCAAACTAGAAGAAAAATATATTGGCTAGCGAAAAGTATGTTCATAGATTTGCGAATAAAATCGATAACAGAGACAACAAGAATATGTAAACTAATGAAAACCCGGAGAATATGTAACGATAGAGAGACAGACAAGGAAAGTTAAGTACATGTTTATTAGTAAAAGCTAGGATGACACACAAGGATTAAGTAGAATAGTAAAGAAGAAAGTATAGTTTAACAGAGCAAAAAGCCTGCATGCAAATATGGACAAGAAGAGGTTTGTTTATACTAAATCAAACATGGATATATTTATTTACATTACCGTTTTAGATGTAATATCAATGCCTGTTTCGTTAGCGTCCGACCTCCTTACTAATATCTATTTTTACCCTATTATTACTACAATCTCTTTACTAATGTACCTTTACCTAATTCACGATCAGGACCTCTTTACTAATTTGCCTTCACATAATTCACTATCACGAACTCTTACTAATTTCCATCGTTCATACCTTACGAAGACTCATTCCACGTCCGTATAAATATCCAACATCGTCACCCACTCATGTTTTCGTACACATGACCCACTTGTGTTAATTGTGTTTGCTCTCCATTCACGACCCAATAATCCAGTCCAGTATCATTATAAGAACTGTTTACCTTCCTCAGTTTCTGATATAGAAGAACAGACCTTATGATCATAGCACAACCCCTTTTTGTAGTGGAGCATTGCTAACACATTTATCTTCATGTATTATGCGTGTCGTGAAAAGGAGGAACAGGAGGAGCTTTTATCGACCTCTGAAAAGTGTTATCACAAATGTATTCACATCTTCCCTTTCCCATTTCTTTGGTTCAGAGGGATGAAGGCTCTTAGACACACAGATACACGAATACAAACCTATCACCTATTTCCAAAGGCCAAAAATGAGCCCAGTCGAGTTATAATGAGTATATTTTAGGTTCATGGTACAGATAGAGAGTCAAACCACCAGAAGGGTCACAAATCTACCCCTGGATGTCCCCAAAACTCTTACGAAAGCCTGAAAATGAGAGCAGTCGGGTTATAATGAGTGTTCTTTTAGGTTCACGGTACAGAAAGAGAGTCAAACCACCAGAAGGGTCATAAAACTACTCCTGGAAATTCCCCAAACTCTTAAGAAAGCTTGAAAATGAGTGTTCCCTTAGGATCACGGCACTGAGAGAGAGAGAGTCAAACCACCAGAAGGGTCATGAAACTACCCCTGGAAATGTCCCAAACTCCAACGAAAGCCTGAAGTTGGGAGCTGAAAGGTTTTAAGAGTGTGACCCTAAAACTTTCCTCTTCTTTTCGCTACAGGGAAGAGAAACAGCGGGAGGGACATGGATGAGAGCGATGACTGGTGGGACGTAATGTTTCAGCTGGGTATGCCCGTCCTCTACATCCTGGGCATCATCACAGGCATCATCGGAACCATCTGCCAGGGGGTCATCACGGAGTATTGGTCTAACCTCGAACCGGCCGTCTGCTTCCTCTATGCCAAGGTTTGTGGGTTTGTGTGTTCGAATCCTTTTAATCTTAGTTTTTTTTTTTTTTTTTTACAACAAAGGAGACGGCTCAAGGGCAACAAAAAGAGTGTAGAAAAGACATTGACCCCCTCTTTCGACCACCTCTTTGGATTCTTTTTAGGAGCAGCGAGTAGCGGGCTTTTTTTTATTATTGTTTCCTTTTTTGGTGCCCTTGAGCTGTCTCCTTTGTTGTAAAAAAAATAAAAAATAAAAAAGCCCGCTACTTGCCGCTCCTACAACAGACGAAAGTAAAGAGTGGGCAAAAGTGAGGTCAATTTCGGGTGGAGAGGTGTCTTGTTTGCTTGTTTCTTTGTCCTGGTATTAGTTTGGTTGTTTTCTTTGTGTTTTCTTAATTTTCTTTTGTATGTTCTTTTTAGTTGTCTGAGGGTTCTATGATGTTTGTTCTGCTTTGTTTTGTTTTTTATTCATTTTCATTTATCTAAGCCTCTATTGCTCATTTTTCTCGTTCTTCTTTGGGTCATTTTTTACTACTGTTCTTGTCGCTGAGTTTCCAGTCCTTATTTTTCTTTCATATATTTGATTGGGAAGGGATGGACTTTATTTTTTTCTTCATAACTTTCCTCTTCCTCTTCCTTCCAGTACTGTTTTTTCCCCCTCCTCTTCCTTTTCCTTCCAGTACTTCTTTATTTTATTATATTTTCCTCTTCCTCTTCTTTCCAGTACTTCTTTATTTTATTATATTTTCCTCTTCCTCTTCTTTCCAGTACTTCTTTTCGTTTATTATTTTCCTCCTCCTCTTCCTTCCAATACTTACTTTTCCTTTATTTTTTCCTCTTTCTCTCTCTTCCTTTCCTCTCCCTTCTCCTTCCAGTACTTCCTTTTATTATATTTTCCTCTTCCTCTTCTTTCCAGTACTTCCTTTTTTTTATTATTATCCTCCTCCTCTTCTTTCCAATACTTACTTTTCCTTTATTTTTTCCTCTTTCTCTCTCTTCCTTTCCTCTTCCTTCTCCTTCAAGTACTTCTCCGGCTTCCCGTTCTTACGCCCGCTATCCGTCCCTCGCTAATGCCCTTCCTAACACTTCGTTTTTTGAGAATTACTCCGGAAATATTTGGGAAAACTTGCGAGACTCACTAACTTCACTCGTAAGGCATAAAATTAAGAGAAAACTTGAGACTTCACTTTTTTTGCTAAACTTTTTATAAGACCTTCCTTCCGTTTTACTTTTCATATTTGCTCTCTCTCTCTCTCTCTCTCTCTCTCTCTCTCTCTCTCTCTCTCTCTCTCTCTCTCTCTCTCTCTCTCTCTCTCTCTCTCTCTCTCTCTCTCTCTCTCTCTCTCTCTCTCTCTCTCTCTCTCTCTCTCTCTCTCTCTCTCTCTCTCTCTCTCTCTCTCTCTCTCTCTCTCTCTCTCCAAATGATAAACAGGAGTAGTAATTTCTGGGCTTTTTTCATTATTTTCTCTCTTATTTTTTGCCTTTTACTGTAAAAAAAAAAGTAAATGCAAGGTTGGGGCATACAATACAACAACGCGTTACCTTAGTGCTCATCTCCGTCACAGTGGCCACTAACCAAACCCCAAATTACAAATAGCCGTGATTCCTTACCCTCTTCTCCCTCCCCCCGCAGACCGCCACCTCCTCCGTCGTGTACACCTTCGGCAGCGCCCTCGCCGTGTGCAATTGGGTGACATACGGCGGCGTGGTGGCTATCATCATCGCCTTCATCTCCGGCCTCGTCTACACCATCCAGGTAAACGGCGCGAGGACAGGTTATGTGGTGGGGGATTTTGTTGTTGTTGTTGTTGTTGTTGCTGTTGTTGCTGCTGCCTACCTGCCTTGGTGTTATCAGCGGTTGTGTTTGGTGCAAGGTTGGGCTTTTGGTTCTAGTCTTGTTCTCTTTCATGTTTTTGTTCCCTTGTTTGCATTTTCCTACAATTTTTTTCGCCGTTTTCGTCGTATCCTATTCATCTGTTTAGTATCTTTCCCTTTGTATGTATGAATCACTAATACAAATGTGATTATTCATTATTGTTATTGTTACCTGTTCTTTTAGTGGTAGTAGTAGTAGTAGTAGTAGTAGTAGTAGTAGTGGGAGGAGCAACATTAGTAACAGAAATAAATGTACTTAAGATAAAGAAACACTCAAAACCTTATCACGAACTTCAAGCACTCATCTGTCTCTCCTCTACACACCCTCTGACCCTCCCCCCATGACCCTCAACTCACATACAATACACCTCAACTACTCCTAATCGGACACTCTCTAACTCTCACCGTATGTAATTTAGCCCTAACACCACCACCCTCCGCCCCCAACTCACACACACACACACACACACACACACACACACACACACACACATACACAGGTACAGTTCACACAGACTATTGGTCACCCCACGAACGATAACAATGGCCATGAACCGATGACTGTTGACTTCTAATGGCGTATGCTTTATTTTTTTTCTTTTTTTCTACTAGTCTCGAGTGGGATTTACTTCTCTGACTGCCTGTATTCCCTCATCTCCTTACCTACTCCTATGTCTTTTTTCTCTCCATTGATGAATGAAAACAATGACCTTACTGTTATTGTGTCTCTCCCTTACCTTCCCTTTCTCCTTTTTTCCTTCAATACATGTGTGGAAAGAGTAATCATTTAGTTTTTGTTTTGCTTTAGTTATGTTTGCTTTTTCTTTCTTTCTTTCATTGTTTCTTTTTTTGTTTACATTCTCCGTTTATTTTTTTTGTTCCCTCAGTCACAAAATCACTTCCTCACCTTTCCTTTGGTCTTTTTCCTTCTATAGATGCATGGAGACAGAAATTTAATCATCTCTTTTTTTTGTTTTGATTTTTTTGCATATTTCTTTTTCTTCCATCGCTCATTTTTTAGCATTTTTTTCCGTTTTGTTTTTGCTCACTCACTCCTACAAATTCACACCCTTTTATTTCCCTTATCTGTTTCTTCCTTGCATTTAATTACCTCAACACCTATATACATACTCACCTGTACTTCTTCACTCACAAAAACCCCTCCTTAAGACCTTTCCCTTCACCTGTTTTCTTCTTCAGGTTCGCACCCACAAGGACCTGACCATCTCCGCCGCCTGCTCCGTGACGGGCATCCTGGTGACCTTCCTGCTGATGTTGGCGGTCACCTGCACCATGGCCGAGGGGATGAGAATTACCTGCACGTCGATGGGACTCAACTCCGCCAACAATAAGGGCGAATCTTGCTATGAGAAGCTGGACAAGAGGGTAAGAGGGTGCTGTGTTCTTTGGGGGGGAAGGGGGGTAACTATATAGTAGTAAAAGTAATTGTTTTTTTGTTGTAGTTGAAGTAGAGGGTAGGGACATGAAGAGGGAGGCATGTTAATAGTTGTGGTGGTAGTTATCGTAGTAGTAGTAGTAGTAGTAATATTAGAAGTAGCTGTAGAATAAAAAGAGTATAATTGAAGTAATGACAATATTATTAACAGTAGCAAAACCAGTAGTTCACAACCCTCTGGCTCACATCTTCCACATTCTCGTTTTCTTCTCACCTCCCTCTCCTCATTAACACACCTGCACGGTGCCACTCCAGGCCTTGGGGGAGCAGCTACCCGTACAAACGTCCACCATGGTTCGTTCTGCTATGGTGGCTTTCATCGGCTCCACTGTCATCTTCTTCATCATCGCCTGCTTCCACCTCTCAGACTTCTACCGGCGTACCCTCAGACACCGCTACGACGCTGTGGCTTACCGTGATCGGGCGTGAAGGGCTTGTGAAGGGCCGTGATGTAGTCTGCTGTGTCGCCCGTGTGTCAGTTTCTCCTTCTTTGGATTTGGTTTTGTCTCTCTCCCTCTCGGCGTTGAATAAGTTTAGATGCTTTGGTGCCTGAAGTTATTATTTTTTTTCTTGAAGTCACTTAGTTCTTGTGTTTTTTCCCTCTTCTGCGGTTCGTGGTATTTTTAAGAGAGGGACATCATATTTGTTTTCTGTTCAGTGTTCTCCTACTCCTGTTCTTCCTCCTCCTCTATGTTTCAATATATTTTTAGATTATTCCCTAGTTGTACGTACTTTAACCTGCATGTATAATTAGTTGTAAGCCATTTTTATATATTCATAACACAAGTTTCCTATTTTTATAGCTTAAGTTGCATCATATTTTTATCAGTATTGCTTGATTACGTATAGTATCTGTACATGACTTGATCTCTTTTCGTACGAGACTACAAAGGATCGTATGACGTCAGCGGCAACGTCTCACAAACAAGAAGGAAGGGGATCAGCAGCACTAGCCACAGAAACGTTAAGTGGTGGTCATGATAGGTAGACTGTGTTCAGGTGTGTGTGTGTGTGTGTGTGCCTGCCCTCTGATTAACCTGCTGAAGAGTGCCGCAGGTAGTGACAGGGCAGAAGGGTTTATGGGTATGATTTATGTTCCCGAGGCATCGCATTAACATAGTTGTTTCACCCGTATGTCTGTATAGTTGTTGTCAGTGCCAGACCAGGATGTAAGGGTGTAAGAATACGTCCACCTTTGATCTATTAGCGAGCATTTTCCACGGGTAAAAATATCAAATTAGCAGGATGGAAAATGCAGCGTTTTACCTCTCTCTGGTTTTCGTGGAAGAGCGATGACTTTTTGCATCGGTTTGGAGCGTAATGATTTTTCTGTTCGTTATTTTCCGCACGTTATGTTCCCGTGTGTCGCCGTGTGCGTGGCTGCGAGACACCAACACTTAGCGACCACGAGAAGGTGAAACATGACGCCTCGCAGGATAAGTGTGCCTCGCGGGGTCACGAGTTAGCGTCAAGACACCACTTGTTGAGCCTGGCGATGCTTCCTTGAAGGGCTCTTTAATGCCACTGGGAATGAGTGCTAAATATCTTGAATCTTTATATCCTCAGTGATTTCCGGGAGCTGGCGGTGTCCATTCACCTAAAATGAAAGAGATTGGGATGTTCGAGTTTATATTTGAGGTCAATTTTGTCTTTTAGGCCAGAATAAAACGAATTGAAGTGGTTCGTGTGATCAGTGGCAGTCGTTTCCATCCATCGCGGGGATCAAAGACGATTAGAAAAAGTAAGATGTTTGTGTGTGTGTGTGGGGGGGGGGGGTACTCCTTTAGGCTGTTGGCAAAGGCTGAAACGAGATACTAATACATTTTCCAAGGTAATCGTTACTGGAACCTGTTTATAGTTTCTTCCCAGACTTCGTTTAGCTGAGAAAAGTCGGAAAGCTTATACAAAAAAAAAAAATCATGGTCCTGTTGAGTCAAAGCAGCAAGACATGCGTAGTTCTTATCCTGCATCAGATATAATAAAACGAGGGAGTTTTTCAAGCCATTCCTTCCTTGTTTGTTTGTGCCGTGAGTTGCCGCGACACAGGCCTAGGTAGTGTAATACTTTGATTTAAGGGGCAGCCTGATTTAGATGTAACCATTTGTGTGTAATACCCGATCACTTCTTGTTCTTTAGTGTTTTAAGTTAGTGTAGGTTTCTGCTAAGACTATTTACCTACCCACTGATGAAGTTTCGTTTGTTTTAGGCTTGACAACTTTCTGATTGACAAGGAGAGACATGTAAATATAAGTAGAATAAAAAAGCTTGTAATAATTAGGGGTACAACTCTCTAATCTTTTCCATTTCTTCATTTTTTTAGGGTGAGTTAGAGGGTCATATATTTTTAAACATTTCCGAGCACAAAGTCACGCATTTGGCAAGGCTTTCGTAGGCGTGGGACATTTCCAGAGGGAGTTTTATGACCCTTTTGGTAGTTTGATCATTCTTCTGTACCGTGAACCTAAAGAAACGCTCATTGGAACCCCACTGATCTCCGTTTGATCTGGCTTTCGAAGGAGTCTGGGGCATTTCCAGAGGTAGTTTTATAACCCTCTTGCTCGCCTGATCATTCCTCTGTACCGTGAACCTAAAGAAACTCACTGAAACTCGACTGATCTCCTTCCAACTTGGCTTTCGTAGGAGTTTGGGGCATTTTCAGAGGTAGTTTTATGACCCTCTTGCTCGCCTGATCATTCCTCTGTACCGTGAACCTAAAGAAACAGTCACTGGAACCCAATTTATCTATTTTTTGGCCTTTTGAAATACTTGATACGAGAGTTTGAAGTTTCTTAGAGTATCGATCATTGTCTATACAGTTTTAATTCAGGTTTTCCCACACTGATTCTGTTCCTGGTTATTAACAAAGGTTCAAATTCCGTTTAAGTGCTCTAGCTAACGTTCTATGACCTCTTTCGTGCACCTGAATGATGAACTGTATTTGTAGTGTTAATTTATATAATGTTTACTATAAAAATGTTGTGAAAGAGTAGCCGGATGGATGTTTTCTTTTTTTCCCTTCGTGTGTGTGTGTGTGTGTGTGTGTGTGTGTGTGTTTAATATTCAGGTGAGTCCATGAGGTACTGTACGTAATATTATTTTACTTACAACACGTTCCATTTCTCAAATAGTTAACCATACAAGTCTCATTTTCTATCTTATGTCAGGAACGAAACTATTTGAAGAGATACTGTTTAAAGTGAAGAAGTCCCAACCAATGACCTCTGCTGCAGGGCGAAATGCAGGTTAATATAAAGTTTATCTAATGTAAAAAAAGTATACAGGTTAAATTTATTTCTGCGAGCTTCTCCGCGGGTACGAGCTAATTCATATAACATTGGAACTCATCTAATGTAACCTATGAAGTCTGATACACATTAATGATAGTCGGTATTTTTCAGCATATTCGGAAACTACTTATGAAGAATGTGAAGCTTGCAAAATGGGCGGAATCCAATACTCTCCTCGACATTTGCAGGGTTAGGATGTGAAGAATGTGAAGCTTGCAGAATGAGTGGACTTTAATACTCTCCTCAGCATTTGTATGGTTAGGATGTGAAGGCTGTGAGGTTTGCAAAATGAGTGGAAATAAATGCTCTCTTTAGCATTTGTTGGGTGAGGATGTGAAGGCTGTGAAGCTTGCAAAATTAGTGGAATCCAATACTCTCCTCAGCATCTGTAGGGTCATGATGTGAAGGCTGTGAAGCTTGCAAAATTAGTGGAATCCAATACTCTCCTCAGCATCTGTAGGGTCATGATGTGAAGGCTGTGAAGCTTGCAAAATGAGTGGAATCCAATACTCTCTTCGGGTTTTGTAGGGGTATGATGTGAAGGCTGTGAAGCTTGCAAAATGAGTGGAAATAAATATTCTCCTTTGTATTTGTTGGGTTAAGAAACAAACTCTCACACATTTATTGGCGGCTCACAGACCACCGAGACTAGGCCACTTTAGCCAAAATACGGGCAGTGAGGGGCGTAGCGATAATGGTTGAAATAATAACAAAGATAATGATAATGATAATAATCTATCCGTTTTGAAACATTTATTATATAACATCGCATATTTAGGTATCTTTTTAGACAGAAAATTCATACATACTTTACTCGCATACATAAATACATACCTCACTCGTACATACATCTATATACACACACACACACACACACACACACACACACACACACACACACACCATAAACATTAAAGCTCCTCATAGTGAATGCGTAGCCTATAACGATGATCACACGGAAGGGAAGAAGAAAATCAGAAAAAAATAATGAAAAACTGACGTAAAAATAGATGTATATGTTATCCTGTAATATACTTATCTCTATATATCTCCCGAAACACCTACTCTCTACGTTTTTGTGGCACGAGGTAACTTTACACAGCAGGAAGATAAAGAAAATAGAAGTAGGAGTGGTAGGATAAAGAAGAGGAATAGGATTAGGAGGACTTTCAACCTCCTTCAGCGCCTCCGTCAGAGATCAAACACCATCCGTAGTGACTATCTCGAGGCGTTTCCATTCTTTGTCCCTTGGTGGCACAGCGCCCTGGTCTGTTCCTCATACACGTTACTAATGACTGTGTTTGTCTCTATGGCAAAGGATGTAGGGAGAAATGAGGCGGAGGAGGAGGCAGAGGAAGACGTGGAGTAGGCTGAAGAGGAGGAGGAGGAAGCAAGCACCCACGTAGCCATGGTGACGAGGAGGAGGAAGGAGGGGAGGGCCAGGGAGGGGTGGAGGCGTGCGGGGCCCCCACTGACAGTCCCTCCGGATCCTGGCAGACCGTCGTGTTGCATGGCGGCCGAGTTCTCTCCTGCAGAAGGGAAAAATGACACGGTGAAGAGAAGAAAGGTGATTCATTTAAGGATAAGAGAAAAGTTGGACTCCTGAAAAGAATGTTCCGCTGATAAGTGTTCCAGGAAACCTTATTAAAGATTGGAAAGTTGGCCTCGACGAAGTGACACGTGTAGAATTAAAAAGAAGAAAAGTGATTCGTTTAAGGACAAGAGAAAAGTTGGACTCCTAAAAAAAATTGCTTCTTTGATAAGTGTTCCCGGAAACCGCATTAACCCGGTAGATTGGAAATAAAGGCCTCTAAGCCTCTATGTGAGAAAAAAAGAAAAATCATCAACCCATTCATATATATAGTACCAATGCATTTGTGATCAGTTTGTGCATCATCTATTCGGGGGGTTTATATCATGGTAAAAATTTGGCCCATCGCTGCTACATGGTAAAGCCACAAATTTGGCCCGTCGCTGTTACCGGGAAGTTGGCCTCGAGGAAGGGATACGTGTACAAATCAAGAAAAATAACAAGATTCCTGAAAGTGGCGGCGCATGAAAAAGAAAATACTAGGACGGTTGTTGTAAAAATGATAAAAAAAACAATTACGGAAAACTATAACAAATGATAGAATTTTTTTTTAACGGTTATTAAAAAGGAAAATCACTGGAAACTGTCACGTATAATAAAGAAAATTACAGCGGTTATTAAAAAAAAAAAACACTTACGGAATACTGTAACATACGATAGAGGAAAAATAGAACGGTTATTAAAAAGGAAAATCACTGGAAACTGTCACGTAGGCTTATGATAAAGAAAACCAAGACTGTCATCGAAAAAAAATACATACACGTTGAAGTAGAAACCTGGGACTCTAGAACGAAAAAAAAAGATAAAACTTACAAGAGACAGAAAAAAAGTAGACGCAGAAAGCCATTAGAGATTAGGAAAAAAATGTTGGAAGTGTCTAACTTAGATTATATGCGTAGGACGACAAAGAGAGAGAGAGAGAGAAACAGGGAATCTTATACGGAACCAAAAATAACGATCGTATTAAAACTATTCCAAAAAAACTCCCCTCCCCAAAAGCAGTAAATTTAAAAAGGACATCACAAGAAAACAAAAAAAAGAAAGTGAAGTTATTACAGCACGAGAAAAAAAAAAAACTTATGGAGGAAAAAAAGGGACCGTGTCAAAACTATTCGTAAAACTTCCCCTCCAAGAAAAAAATACTCAAAACGGAAATCAAAAAAATATATAGATCACAAAGTAACACTGGACTATAAGAAAAAGCCCGCAAACCATCCCCTCCTCCTGCCGCCCTCCCTTCTGCTGCGTCTCCTTCTGCGTCGCTCACAAACCTGCTATGACGTGGACGGTGACGGTGTCGCTGGTGGTGTTCTTGTACCAGCAGGAGTAGAAGCCAGAGTCGTGTGGTGTCGCGTCGGCCACGTACAGACGACTTCTTATGTACCCACCGGCCTCGTTGCCCTTCACGCTGAGAGGACGAAACGGGCGTGAATGAGAGGGAGAGACAGATAGGAGAGGAAAGTAGCAGACAGATACACAGATAGGTAAGAGACAGGTAGACAAAAAAAAAGAAAGGAAAAGTAGGAGAGAGCAGTGGGAGAGGGGAAGAGTGACTGAGTGAGGAAGGGAAAGGCTGACGGAACGGAGAGAGAGGTAGAGATACATTGAGTGAAATAAGGAGATGGGAGTTTAGAAGGAAAGACAGGAAGGGTAAGGAGGATGAGACTAGTAAAATTATTAATAGAATTGAATAGTATGATGTAAGAGGAGAGATTAAGGGAAAAGATAAGGAAGAGAAGGCTTAGAAAGAAAGAATAAGAAAGAAGACTAAAGATAGAGTAAGGAAGAGAAATAAAAGATAAGGTGTTGAATAAAAAAAACAGAGTGAGTAAAGAAGTGAGTTAATGAAGTGAAAGAGGAAGAGGAAATGAGAGAAGAGACGCGAAAGGGGTTATAAAAGGAGGGAGGTAGAGTTAAGTGGTAAGGACGGAGGAAAGGGGAGTAAGTTCAGAGGACAAAGACAGGGAGTAGGCGGAGTTGCAGGGGCGGTGTAGGAAGCTTAATTTTATGCAAGAATCCCATCATATTAATTTCCAAAGTTAAGGAGCTTTGTTAACTTTTTTAATCGTAAAACTGAATGATGAAGGAGGGTTGTTGGGAGAGCGACGGTCGGGTATGCGCTCCCCGCTGCTCCTTTGTCTGCCCTCACCATTATTGGAACATCGGTGCGTCGCTAGGTTAGGAAGGCCATAATTCTACTTAACCGCCACCTGTCCCCTAACTTTCCTTATCTTTAAATTATCTCGGGTGGGAAAGTTTTAGAATAAGGGGTTTACAATGTACGGGGTAGGCTTGGTTCGTGTAGTGGGTGTTGAAAATCTAAACAGCGTACAGATCTTTTTCGGAAACTATGGTACCAAAAAGTCACCACCAGCCCCTTCCCTTTCCTTCTTTCCATAGTTAACTCAGGGAAACTTTGGCACTAGTGACTTTAATGACGTTTATGGGTACGATTGGAGTCCGAATTGGCTGTCAGCTGTAATTAACATGTAGCATTGGATTCTATTTTGATTAGTTCTCGTTTTTCGAATAGCACTTTGTCATTTTTGGAAACTCACGATGCTGAATGGACAACTGCCGACCCGTTTTCTTTTATGTGTAACTGAGTGGGGGACTTTGAAAATGGAAGTTTAAAAGTATTTACAGGAAAGAATGGCTTGTATACGGACTGTTGCTTGTTAGTTGAAGTTCACTACGTCATGTCAGGTAACTGTGACATTGCTAAACCGACAACTACCAACCCGTTTTCTCTCATGGCTAACTTTGAATGGGAAACTTTGAAAACAGTGCCATCAATTCTATTTACGGATAAAACTAGAATCCACGCTGATTATCTGGCATTGCAGGTCCGTCACAACTTCTTTAAGTAAACTTCGAAGCACTACGAAAGGAATGACTGTCCTCCATTGCGTCTGAAAGCTTACTGTTTAAAATCTTTAGTACATTATAGAAAAGAAATAGAAATTGTGCCTTTTTGAAATTCATATATAGCTAGAGACTGCCATTTCATATCTGCTAAACGTATGTCTTTTGCTCTTCTTGTGAGGCTTCAGACCGAGACGTGCCGAGCAGACAACGAAGCCAAACACGAGACATTAATGAAGCGTTCGTGACACTGAATCCGAGTGAAGACGAGCGCCAGAATACTTAACACAATGATCTCCCTTAATTAGACTACCTGGGAACATGAACTCCCCGGGAAAATTAATTATGAAGTGAGTGAAAGTAAAGGTGATAATATGTTTGAGAAAGTTACTATGTGGGTAGAGGATTTAAAGAGCTTTCAAATGTTCAGCCTTTTCTTTTTTTTTTTTTGCCTTTTCTCTCTCCTTTTTCTTTATTTTCTCTTTTTCTCTTTCTTTTTTCTCCGTTTTTGTCTTTCTCTTTCGATGTTGTCTTTCTCTTCTTAATTTTCTTTTTCTTTCTCTTTTTCGTTTTCTCTTTCGATTTTCCTCTTCTCTCTCTCTCTCTCTCTCTCTCTCTCTCTCTCTCTCTCTCTCTCTCTCTCTCTCTCTCTCTCTCTCTCGTCCGGTAGTGTCAGTTAAGAGGATTAAGCTCACCTCCTCTCGCTCTTTTTATTTTCCTTGTTCCTTTTATTCTCCGTATGGTCGAGTTATTTCCAGCGTGTTTTCCTCTTCCAGTAATCTCCGTGTTTTTATATTTTGTTGTTTTAGCTTTTTTTACGCCCGCCGCCTTTGTGTTTTTTGTAATTTCCGGGATGATTTCGATGACGTTTCTTCTTACGTGGGAATTTAAACACATCAAAAAGGCTTTCTCTCCGTCGCTGTGGTGGTGTGATGAATGTTAGTGGACAAAAGAGCAAAAACAAAGTCGCTTGTTACGGTGAGTTTTCCTTTGATTAAGTTCGTTTTAGTGTAACTTTGACGAAGAGGGTTTTACTTTAATTTCCCTGGTTAATGTCGTTCTATATTTCCTGGAACAAATTCGTTTATTATGGTGAGTTTTCCTTTAATCAAGTTCGTTTTAGTGTGCCTTTGACGGAGAGGGTTCTATTTTAATTTCCCTGGTTAATGTCGTTTTATAATTCCTTGAACAAAGTCGCTGATTATGTTTTGAGTTTTCCTTTAATTAAGTTCGTTTCAGTGTACAGTTGACGGATATGGTTTTATTTTAGTTTCTCTGGTTTATGTTCGTTTTATAATTTCTCCTTTGCAACGGCTTGAAAAAATAAAAAGAACATTTCACATTAATTTTACGGGCGCCTTTATTGTGGTTTGCTTCCTCTTCCGTTGTTCTGAGTTATGTCTAGTTTGAGAACACATGAAATTCCTTGTTCGAGACTGCGTTAAATTTACCACAACAACATGATTCTTGGGACGTGTAGAAGTGTTCTTTATATTGTCGAATCCGTTTTTACCAGAAGTTTTACATTTCGTTCTCCTCGAGGCTGTGGATGCATCGTTATATTGCTTCTTCTCAACGTAGCCAAGTGTATCACCACAGCATCACTTTTTCGATGTGGATGACGATTCTTTACGTTTCCGAAGCCTTTTTTACTGACTCTCTTACATTTCGTTCTTCGTGAGGTTGTAGACGCATCATTACATTGCTTCTTTTCAACGGAGCCAAATTCACCGCCTCAACATTACTTTTGCAACGTGGAGAACAATTCTTTTAGGTTCCGAAGCCATTTCTACTAATTCTCCTTCATTTTTCCTTTCTCTGGATCGTGGAAGCATCAGGTTATTACTTCTACCAAACTGCGCTCCCGGAAAACGGCCTCAAAAGTAAACATGAAAGAAATATGAAGCCATCTATACCATGAATCTTACATTTCTCATTTATCTGACTCGTGGACGCATCAAAACACTTCTACGAAACGACGCAGGGAAAAAAGCTGAACGAGTTTTAAGGCTGACACTCCCGCTGGCCTTGGTGCGAAGTGATGGGCTCTTATTCTTTACGTTATCGAGGCCGTTCTTTATCACTAGAGGAGGGGATGAGGGAAGGGGAGGATTGGGGAGGAGGTGGGGATGCCTGTGCCGGCGTGGTCATCAGCCCCGCGGAAATGTACCAGCGAGGAGTTTTAATTTTCTTGGGTCTTTTGTTTACGTTTTTTCTTTGTGTGACCTGCCGCCGCCCTTGATGTGGGAAGCTTGTTTTCAATAGTTTTTTTTAAAGCGTCTGTGGATACAAGAGACACTTTTCTTGGCGGTGGTTGTTGAAGACTGCGCTGGATGGACTACGAGTGTGTTGTTTTGAGGCTTTAGTGCAAAGTGACCTTATTTTTAAACTCTTTATTATTTGTTTATTTTATCTTTCTGTGTGTGTGTATATTTGTTTTTCGATTTTATGACCGCTGTTATGTTTACGAATGCGTCAGACAGTATCATCTTTCAGAAATTGTTGATGCTGTCACTAATAATGGCAATAATAATAATAATAATAATAATAATAATAATAATAATAATAATAATAATAATAATAATAATAATAATAACAGTAATTAAACCTGGACTCGACTTCGTATAATCCTTCGACCTCAGTTCAACGACAATTATAAACTTTTAACATTCAGATCCTTTGCGTGGGAGTTAGATATATATATTTATTAATAAAGTAATGCACCATAAATCCTTCACTTGTACAGTAGCCATTAGCTAATGAGACGAGTATTAACAGACAATTTAAGTGTTATTGTTAAAGCTAATATTTTCCGAGAATGAGGAAAGAAAAAGAGAAAATTAAGGAAAACAGCGAGAGAGAGAGAGAGAGAGAGAGAGAGAGAGAGAGAGACGTATCCTTCCAGCACTTAGCGACTTGAATCTGAAATCTGTTACTGGCTATTTTCCTCCCCTTTCTCTCTCTCTCTCTCTCTCTCTCTCTCTCTCTCTCTCTCTCTCTCAAACTCGTTTCTTTGCCTCATTTCATAAACCAGTGTGATCTTATATATATTTTTTTTTCCCTTTCAAGTTTGTTTTTTCCACTTCTTAATTAAATTCTACACCAGTGAGATCGTATAGAATTTCTTCCTTTTTTTTTCCTCTAAGTTTTCTTTCTTTTACCTCTGTATGTTAAATTCTTCCCTGGATATGACCTTCCAACTTGCATATGCGTAGTCTCATCGTTGCATCTCCTCAGTACCTACACATCACGTCTCTATCTCACCACACTTCTCTTTTCTCAGCATTATACTTGAAAACTAAGGATCTGGAAGAGTCTGGTTTTCATACATTTATCGGCGCTAATTATAATCTTATCAATGTCTTCGTCATCCCACCTTGATGTTTATATAAGTGTCCCTCAGAATCTGGACGGTTTTTTGTCTCTACCGCTAAGTGTAGTTGTCAAAATGTATCGTGAGGAGGTTGTTATTACATCTATATATATACTCATTATGTACTTGTCAGTGTCTTTTTCTCTCTCTTCTTTCGCTTTAATCTTTTTTTCCCTAAATGTCTTAATTATTTCTATTTTTCTTCTCTTCTCAATCTCTCTTTTTACGCATTTCTTTTAATTGTCATGTCATTTTTGTTGTTTTTATATATATACTACCTCTCTCTCTCTCTCTCTCTCTCTCTCTCTCTCTCTCTCTCTCTCTCTCTCTCTCTCTCTCTCTCTCTCTCTCTCTGTTGTATTCGATTTTCCCTTTTTTTCTCTTTTGTTTTCCATTGCCTGTCTTTTCTTTACGTATTTCTTCTTTAATCTTTCACTACACATTTGTTTTCTTATAGACGTTCTCCCTCTCTTTATCTATCTATCTCTATCTTTATCTATTTATCTCTCCCTTTCTCTCCCTCGTTGATTGTCATTTGCACAGTCGATCGTACGAGAAAGCGCATCCATCTTCTTGAATCTCCGAAGTGTCACTCTGTTTCGTCTCCCCTTCTGCCAGATTTACTAAGTGCAATAACGTTCCCATTTTCTTTATACTCAAGCGACCGTTTTCTCTTGTAGGTGATGCTGATGGGGCCGTTCGTGTCTCGGGTAACTTCCCCTCAAGCTCACCTGAAGTAGCTCTCTATCAGGTAATGGAGGTAATTACAGGTGTTTATGTGATAGGTACTCTCTCGTCTTTTAAGTATTTTCTAAGGTCACCCGGTGGAGATTTTTTTTTTTTTTTTAAGTACGTCAATTATACTTATTTTCAACGACCCTCTTCTTCATAATGGTGCCCTTGAATCTTCTTATCGACTGGTCTAAAATCACTTTCCTTCTTAATTCACTATTTTTTTTATATATATAAGTGATTTTGTCTCCTAAAACTCCATTTGGAAATACTTCAACGCTATTTTTCATATTTCATTATTATTTATCTCTGTTTCCTCCTCCTCCTCCTTACCTCCCCTTCTTCACTTTGCCTTTTCTTCGTATTTCCTGTCTTCTTTTCCTTCTTCATCTTCAAGTCTACTTTCCCGCCATCGCTTACCTGTATCTTCGCCTGCAATATACCTTTCTGTTACACTTTTTCATGGTTACTCTCATTCATTAACTCTTTCTAGACTATTTTCTCTGCTACCTTAATCATTTTTATTGTAATACTTATGTACATCTTGATTCCCACCTTCCTTCCTGTACCTTTCATTGTATTTACTCTTTTTTTTCTTTCCGTTTAACATCCTCTTTTGTTTCCTATCATCCTCTATTTTGTTTTGTCTGGAATGTCTTTAATGTTCCTTTTTATGATATTTTATTTGCTTTTCGTTCTTTCTCGTTTCGTTTAACCTCATCTTTATTCCCTATTTTCTTCTCTTTGCCATTATTCGGAAATCCTTTAAATATTCCTTTTGTGAGCATTTTTGTTTTCGTTCTTCATTATTTTGTTTAACATCGTCTTTATTTTCTACCTTACTTTCTACTCCTTTCTTTCGAGACCTTGTATTTACCCCTCTGTACTTTCCTCTACTCTCTCTCACATTTGATTTTACCTCTTTTTATTTCTTATCTTCTTTATTCCTTTGTTTCGAGACCTCTTATTTCCTCTCTGTGCTCTCCGTCATTTTCTCTCACATTTGATTTTACCTCCTATTACTTCCTATCTTCCTTATTCCTTTGTTTTAAGATCCTTTAGAAGTTCCTACTGTGAGCACTTCATTTATTTGCTCCTCTCACCTCGCTTAACCTCATCTTTTATTTCCTATGTCTTTCTACCTTTGTCTCGAGATCGTTTAATTGTTCCCTTATGAGCCCTTTCGTTTATTTGCCCCTCTCACTTCCCCACCTTTCGTAAACACTTAACTGCCCTTCACTCTCTCCTCCTGACCTGTTTCCTTTCACTCCTTTAATCACCTAATGCACAATTCCATATGCAGGACCCAACCCTTCTCGCAAACTCTTTTTCTTTCCCCTTTAATGCCATAAACTTACACGGAACCTGCATTTGAACTCCCTTTCCCCGCCTTCCTCTCTCTTGCATCTCTTACCCTAATTCCCATGGTACCCCTATTAAAGCGACCCACACCCTTCTCGCTCCTTTTCCTTCCTTTATCTCGTTTATACTCCCTTGAAGCCTATTCGAAACCTCTAAACACTTTATTCCTGCACGTCTTCCCCTACCTGATCCTCCTCCTCCCCTATTCCCTAGAAGCATACAATTCTCTTTAATAGTTACTCCGATATGCCTTTCACCTTTGGGTCTTAGGCGGTTCTGACAATCCTATTCTGGACCCCTTACGTTCCTATTCTCCCTCTCTCCCTTTATCTCCCTTTTATCTACCCTCTCTATTACCTAGATTCCCACGGGAGACCTACACACATAACCTCCCTTCCTCACACCCTCCCTCTTCTTTCCTCTTTCTCTTGAGATTTCACCTTCTCTTTCGTCACCCTTCTCCCCTTTTTATCTCCCTTCTTCTACATTTTCTCCGTTTCTCCCTTTTTCTGTTTTATCTGTCTTCCTCTTCCTTGTTTCCTTCATCTCCGTTTCTCATTCCTCCTTCCATTTCTCTATATTCGTTCCTCCTCCTCCTCCTCCTCTTTCTTATCTCTCCTTTTTCACTTTGTCTTTCTCTTCGTATTCCCTGTCTTCTTTTCCTCTTCTTCATATTCAGTTCTACTTTCCCGCCATCATTTACCTTTATCTTCCCCTCTTTCATTTTTCAGCCTCTCGTTCTTTCTCTTTCACCTTGCTTTCTCTTCTCTTTTCCTGTATTTCTCCTCCTGTCGTTCTACTTTCTATCCTCTTCCTTTATCTTCTTCTTCTTCTTCCCCTCTCCTCCTTTAGTCTCCTTCCTCCTTCACCTTTTCCCAACCACCTTCATCTCTCTCCTTCTCCTTCATCTCCTGTCCTTCACATCCCTCATAACCCAAGCTAACACACGCATAAGTACCTCTTTAATGCAAGCTTCCCCTCTTTATCCACCCTCCCACACATCACCCCGTCCTCGTATACCCTCACCTTACCTGTGTTGCACCTGGACTCACCTGATGCCGCCCCTGGAGGTGTTGTAGGTGAGCACGGTGGCTCCCCTACGCCAGGTGACGGGGCCGTGGGGGAAGGGAACCTGCTCCACGATGCATTTGAGTTCAATCATGCTTCCGCTGTTGTAGTATTTCTCCTGCACCTTGGTCCCTCGCTCGTCCACAACCCGCGCCACTGGGACTGTGTGGAGGGTGGAAGGTGTTAGTAGGAAGGTGTTCGAAGGTCTAGGGAGGTGTGGATGGGTGTATGCTAGGCTGGGGAATGATGAAAGGGCCCTAGAAGATATGTGAAAGTGTGTGTATATCAGGGAAAGAGTGGAAGGGTGTTAGGTATGGGAAGGGCTGTGACAGAGGGGGTGACTGCGAACGATATGCCGTCAGGTTAGCTCGTCACCAGAAACCCAAAGTAAAACTGCCACCACGAGGGAAGAGAAGAGAAGAAAAAGAAACGAAAATAACTAAAGAAAGGTGATGGGAGATGTAATGTTTAGGGGGGCGATGAGGGAAGGAAGAAAGAGATGAGAATAGAGGAAAACAAGTAATGGAGGAGGAAGAGGTTAATGAAGCGGTGAAGGAAGGAATAAAGAGATGAAATTAGAGAAAAAAGGGAGAAAGGAAGAAAAAGATGAGAATAAGGAAAAACAGGTTATGGAGGAGGGAAAGGTTTAATGAAGCGGTGGAGGAAGGAAGAAAGGGATGGAAATAGAAAAAGAAAAGGGAGATAAGAAGAAAAAGATGAGAAGAAGGAAAAACAAGTAATGGAAGAGGGAAAGGTCAATGGAGGGAAAAGAGAAGGATGAAAGAGATGCAAATAGAGGAAAAACGAGAGGAGGAAAAATATGGAAAAAGGGAAAAAACAGGTAATGGAGAAGGAAAGGTTCGTGACGCGGTGAGGGAAGCCATGAAGGTGGAAATGGGAGGAAATGGCGAGGAGAAATGGGAAAAAAAGGAAAGTGTGTGAAGAAAACTCAATAAGCGTGGAAGAAACGTCATGCAGTTTGTCTTCCCGGTCTCTGTATCTCGTTTTCTTTTTCCCGTTTTCTTTGCTGTGTGGGTTATGAGATTGTGTTTTCGCTTACATATTTTTTTCGTTTTTTTTTTTCTCTCACGTCATTTGGTATTATAATCATTTACTAATACCTCGTTCCTTACTCTCTTTTGTGCATCTATTATTTATAGGTTTGAATCCCCTTTTTCCTTTTAATTTGTGTTGCATTTGTTATAATTTTTAACTCTTGCCTCTCTACTTAATCTTTTTTTTGTGGACTATTAATTTGTATGTAGGTTTGAATGCCCTTTTTTTCTCTCTCATTTGTTTATTTTGCATGCTATCCAATTCACTTCTTTGCATGTGGTCTCAAACACTTATTTCTCTATTCTTTCTTTTCTTCTCTACCTTTTCTTTGCTATCTTATCCCATGACTTCTATAACCTTTTTCATTTCTACCTCTCCCTCTATCTTTCTTTCTCTTTCTCTCTCTATGGCGAACACTGTATTTCAACTTCATTTCTCTATGCATCAACTATTTATTTTTCGTCATTTACTCTTTGTGTGAACTCTTTAATGGGAAAACGAACGCTGTCTTTCTCTATAGCGAACACTCCATTAACGCTTTTGTTTTCGCATCAATTTTTTTTCTTTTCGTAATCCTCTCATTGCATGCACTCTTTAATACGAAAACGAAAGCTAATCCTCACCCACGCCTCGTATAATCATGTTTTCCTTTTAGTCTACCATCCCACGCAGGTTTTCTCTCACCACGCATGCGCCGTCTAGACCTCAGGGAATGGAGCTAATTATTCTCGTTATGTTATCCCCCTTTCGCGGCCGAGGCATTAATGAACGAGTTTTTTGAAGTGTGTGTGCTCTCCTCTCCTTCCTCGGCCGCCCCACACACTAATGATGGGTAAACGCGTCCCCCATTGTCCATCAGGCGCTTGGTTTCCGCCCAGAGTCAGAGGAGTGAAGGAAAGAATAGGTTGCCTTCATCTACGCTTAGCTCACTCCGGGCCTCTCGCCGCCATATCTCTTTTAGGCAAGTCTGCGTGAATACTCCCCGTTTTCTTTCTCTCTTTGGTATTCATTTTTGCAAAGCCCTGTGTTTGTTCGCTCACATAAGCCTATTTGTTCTTCCCGCGGCCAAATTTGACGCTTTCACGGCACGGTTTCGCTTCAAAGAGGAATTTTTGGAAGTTAATTATGAGATATGAATTAAAATGAGACTGTGTTGAAAGAGATAAAAGGAGAATAAGACCCATAATCCAGAACGGTTAATTTTCTCCGTGGCTGACTGAAGAGCCTCTCGTAGAAGTTGCTGGGATTTCCATGGTCTGTTTTGTGATGCTTGGGATAGTTTTACAAGACTTCCTTATCACCAACGGTGTTTGAAAAAGCCTCTCGTAGAAGTTCTTGGGATTTTCGTAGACTGTTTTGTGATGCTTGACATTTTCATAGACTGTTTTGTGATGCTGGGGACAGTTTTACAAGACTTCCTTATCGAAGTTCCTGACATTTTCATAGACTGTTTTGTGATGCTTTGGATAGTTTTGCGGCCTGTTTGAAGAGCCTCTCGTAGAAGTTCTCGGGTTTTTCATACTGTTTTGTGATGCTAGGTATAGTTTTACAAGACTTCTGCATATTTAACGGGAAACTCACCCATGAAAACCCGGCTAACCTTCTCTGCGGGCCTGGGAAATTGTCGTGATGGTAGACCAAAACGTTTAATCCTGTTTTTTTTCTTCATATTTCTATCATCTATTTTTACAGCAGACAAAGTAACCATGTGTAAAGCAAATAAAGTAACTAAATAAAAACAATAATGACGAAAATACCAAATGATGCTAAAAGGACAATCAGTTTAGGTTGTAAGGGTATGAACCTAAGTCGAAAGAGGAACCAAGATGTCAGTCACCCGCCAGACTTCATAGGGTGAGGTCTTGTTATGTTTCCTCTCGGTTTATTTTGGTGTTATTTCCTTCCCTGTTTCCCGGCGCCGTGATGCAGGTGAGAGGTAAACACTTCTTGATGTAAAAAGTATAATTAATTAGTCGTGCCCGCCGCGAGAGGTCCATATATAAGGGTTTTTTGTGTCCCCAATAACCGAGAAGTGGAACATAGGCGAACGTGAAACTTAAAAATTGTTATTATTATTATTATTATTATTATTATTAGTAGTAGTAGTAGTAGTAGTAGTATAGCAGTAGTAGGAGGAGGAGGACCAAGAATAGTAGTTGTAGAGAGAGAGAGAGAGAGAGAGAGAGAGAGAGAGAGAGAGAGAGAGAGAGAGAGAGAGAGAGTAAATGGAGGAAGGAAGATTGTGTTTGGAGGGAGATGAGGTGAGGGAGGGAGCTTGGCTAGGAAGATATTGCATTCTGGTGCCTTGAGAGAGAGAGAGAGAGAGAGAGAGAGAGAGAGAGAGAGAGAGAGAGAGAGTAGAAGGCTGGTCTAATAGAATGGAGGAAGTGGGAGGAAAAGCGAAGAGAGAGAGAGAGAGAGAGAGAGAGAGAGAGAGAGAGAGAGAGAGAGAGAGAGAGAGAGAGAGAGAGAGAGAGAGAGAGAGAGAGAGAGAGAGAAAGGAGTAAGGAAGATGAAACTAGAGAGAAGGAAGAGAATGAAAGGGATAGAGAAGGTGGCGTGGGAGACGAAGATTGAGAGGAAGGAAAGGGGAAGTAAATAAATGTAAGGAAAATAGAATGAGGAAAGGAAGGAAGGAAGGAAGAGGAGAGAAGAGAAACAAAGGAAAGAAAATATGATGTTTTTTTGTGTGTACTTTCATTATTTTGGGGGGTATTTTTTGTTCTTGCTGTTGTTGTTGTTGTTGCTGTTCTTATTATTGTTGATGGCGGTAGCGGTAATGGTAATGGTAAACAGAATGAGGGAGGGAAGGAAGGAAGAGGAGAGAAGAGAAACAAAGGAAAGAAAAAGATGATTTTTTTTTCTCTGTACTTCCTTTTTTTTTTGGTATTTTTTTGTTCTTGCTGTTGTTGTTGTTGTTCCTGTTTTTTATTGTTGATGGCGGTAGCGGTAATGGCTTTCTGGTGACCTTAACAAACAAATTCTCATACATCCGCTTCCCAGAATTCGGATCCGGATACAAAACTTTTCATATCCAGAGGCTATCCGGATCATCCCTCGGCCTCACAAAGTAGTCGGCAAATGGACACACGGGGAGGCGTAGGCAGGGCAAAAAAGGTTAAAAGGTCAAAAGGCCGGCTATGAGAGGGCCTGTGTCAAAGGGTGAAGGGCGTCTTTGATAAGCGTGGACACAAAGGGAAGGAGACGGAGATGTGCACAGCGGGCCAGCGCGAGTCAACAAATTCTGCCTCTTCCTCCTTCAGCGAACTTAAAACTTTGCCTGGCTTGATTACGCCTAAAAGAGAAAACTTAAGCTCTCTCTTTTCACTTAGTTTTTATTGCCGGTCTTATTAGGAATTCTCTTAGCTGCCAATATAACTAAAAACCCACGTATCAATACAAAGAAAAACATGTTAATCTGCTAACCTTAAATTCAATACCAATCCTGGAAGATATTAATAATCTGCAATTCAGAAAGCATAAAATGATGAACACAAATGAACAGGAAAAGAAGATAATGAATGGTCATGACTTCAGAAATCAGCTGTTAACCTTTTGCTCATCATACATCCAAAGTTACTGTGATATACAAGAATGATGGAGTATGTAATGTGACTATGGTGCCTAAAATCACATACTCACAAGATTGAGAACACAAAACAAAAACTATTGCTAGCATACTTTCTATTTTGTCCGTGGTTACAGACTTTGTGACACCAAGGACTAATATTTCTAAGTTATGGCCCGTTCAATCTCGAGACCTCAGTAGACCACGCCCCTTTCCTCAGCGCCGTATACCATGTAGCAGTTATCGTACGGCAATCTCGAACTTTAAAACACTGGACGCATTAACACGGATATAAATGTAAGACGAGAAGGTACATGATATAGCTGGCCTTACCTTGGCTTTTTCACCGCCTTACCTGTCACGTTGAGGGTCACGACGAGCACCAGCGGGGGTTGGGTCGCCACCTGGCACCTGTACTGGCCCTGGTCATCGGCCCTCGTGTGGCGGATGACCAGCTGCCAGCGGTGCCACCTGTCGCCTCGCTCCGTCACGAGGGAATACCTGTGTGGGATTAGGGACAGGTGTTAGCGGGAGAGAAAGTGATAGACAGATGAATGGATGGATCGATAGACAGACATCTAGAATTAATAGATAGATAGATAAAGTATATAAATAGATAGATAGATAGATAGATAGGTAAAGACAACCCTAACCGAAATGCAATAAATTAAATACATTCAACATTCTTTTGTGTATGAGGAAGTATGTATGTGTGTGCGTGTGTGTGTGCGCGTATGGGATGACACAGGAAATGCATATATACAAACGTTATTATTATTATTATTATTATTATTATTATTATTATTATTATTATTATTATTAATATTATTATTATTATTAGTTGTCAATGCATTATGCACCTGAAAAATGTATTAACGTAGTCCTTATGATAATTAATGCACCCATTATGTTACCTTTTTTTTAAGCACTGCATACTGACGAGGATATTATTATTATTATTATTACTATTATTATTATTATTATTATTATTATTATTATTATTATTATTATTATTATTATTATTATTATTATATCATTACTCTTTTTCTTATTCTCACCAGTAATAAAAACACTAATACTACCATTACGACAATCACTATTATTATTATTACTATTATTATATCATTACTCTTACTACTACTACTACTAATGATACTACCAACATCACAGCCACCAATATAAAACTCCCCCTCATTGTCACTTCAGCATAAAACAAAATTCCCTTCATTATCAGTCCAGGTAAACATCCTCGCCTTACATCGCCCTTGTTTCCTGGTACCTCGAGAGATGAAAAGGCGCGCAGACAGGACCAGACGTGCGTGGCAATCATTAGCAGGGTAAAAATGAGCTCCGAACTGTTTGGTGATGGAAATTAGGATACTGCGCTCTCTTTCCTTGCCCTCTTTCATCTCCGGCGTGAGGGGAAGTTCATTTTAAGCGAGGGGAGGTGAGAGACTGGGGTTGATTTCGGGGCAGGATACTCGCAGCGAAGACTGAAGCATTTGTCTCTACTGGTTTTAATTATGTATTGTTGTGAGGTGATTTTTACGCCGTGGGATGGATATTGTGTTGTCACGTTTGATGGTTCGTAAAGGAAGGGACGTGAATGGTGTGATTAATTAGGTGCTTCTCGTTATTAACTTTATTCTCGCCGGCAAAGTTTTTAGTAAGTAGTGAAATTTGGGTCGTTAGAGAATGAATTATAATTATATTGAGGGAAGGTTTAAAGGAGACTAATATAGAAGGAGACTGATCTAGAAGGAGACTTATAGAAGGAGATTGATAAAGGAATGGAAAACACACACACAAAAAAAAGAAATCTAGGAACCTGAATATTATAAAAAGCAGAAAGTTTAAAAGACTAGTATAGAAGAAGACTCATATAGAAGGAGACTTATAGAAGGATATTTGAAAAAGTAATGGAAAATACACACGAAAAAATACTAAAAGAAATCTTGGAACCTAAATGTTATAAAAAAAAGCAGATAGGAGATTTAAAAGACTAATATAGAAGAAAACTGATAAAGAATGAGACTGACAAAAGAATAGAAAATAAAAAAAAAATCTAGTAATCTGAATATTATAAAAAAAAGTAGAGAGGAGATTTAAAAGACCAATATAGAAGGAAAGTTTAAAGGAGAGTATTTATCACCTTGACACACACACACGCACACACGCACACGCACAGGCCTTCCCCTTCCTCCTCCACCCGACACACGCACACACGGAAGGTTTTAGCATTCACGATTAGCCTTTCCTCACGAACCTTGCTACCCGTCGAATCCGTGAGCGTCGAGTGCCGAGTGAAAAATGAAACTAATATCTGCGAGCGACATGAATTTGATATTAGGTGGGAATTGCAGACGAAAAGCGATGGACTGACTCGTAATTTGCTTCAGTGATGATTTTCCTTTACTTTTTTTCTTGTTTTTTTCTTCATTTTCTTGTTTTTTTTTATTTTTTTGTATTTGCTCTTATTCGTGTAATTGTTTTTTGGTCTTTTTCTTCTTTGTCCTTTTTTTTCATCTTCTCTTTCTTCGTGTTCCTCTTCCTTTTCTCCACAAGTTAATCATACTCTCCCATTTCTTCTTTTTTTTCATCTCCTCTCTCTCTCTCTCTCTCTCTCTCTCTCTCTCTCTCTCTCTCTCTCTCTCTCTCTCTCTCTCTCTCTCTCTCTCTCTCTCTCTCTCTCTCTCTCTCTCATTTCACATCTGGCTGCATCTTTCTCAAACTTTTCCCGTGAGAACTGTTGCTTTCAATGCCTCAAATTCTCTTCATTCTATTTTTTTTCCTTTTCTTTATATTTTCATTACATTCTTTTCTTATCTAGTGCATCCAAGCTATGTATGGAATGATATCTTTACTATTTTGATGATAATTTGAATATGCACGAATAAACTAAGAGAGAAAGTGCGATAATATATTAGGAAATGGATATAAAAAATGAGGTAGAGGGAAGGAAGGGAGGTGGAGAGAAAGGAAGATAGGAACGAAGGAAGGAAGGAAGGATAGAAGGAAGGGAAGAAGTGTCAAGTGGAAAATAATGAACGGGCTCTCATTTTGTATGCATAAGACAAACCGACATTTTTAAAGGGACGGCGATCGAGCTGAAAGTGATGGTGTTATTGATAATGATGGTGATGGTGATGAAGGTGACGAAAGTGAAGTGAGAATGAGATGGCGTCTCTGTGAATTGACTTTTGGAACTTTTTTATATTTTGCATTTCGACTTGTTCATTTTCATCCTGCCTGTCTGTATGTATCTATGTATCTATCTATCTGACACACACACACACACACACACACACACACACACACACACACACACACACACATCTTATAATGACAACCAAGTGTATCATCTATATCCTCCTTCCCTCTCCCTCTCTCCCTCCCTCTTTCCCTGTCTCTCTCCCTCCCTTTCTCTCCCTCCTTCCTCAATCCCTTCCTCCGTCTCATAGGATTCTACTCTAAGCAAACAGTGGATTATGTTTAGAGAGTCTGCCCGCCATATTGCCATGTGTGTGTGTGTGTGTGTGTGTATGTGTGTGTGTGTGTGTGTGTGTGTGTTTGTCTGGCAGAGAGAGAGAGAGAGAGAGAGAGAGAGAGAGAGAGAGAGAGAGAGAGAGAGAGAGAGAGAGAGAGAGAGAGAGAGAGAGAGAGAGAGAGAGAGAGAGAGAGATCTCAAATTGACATGATATTCCTACGCAATGAATAATTTTGTAGGTACGATGTATGTATGTATATATGTATGTATATTATGTATGTATGAATGAAAAGGCGAATGTGTATGTGTATGTATGCTTTTCTCTGTGTATATATGTATGAATGTAAGCATGTATGAAATTATGTATGTATGCAATCATGTATGTCTCTGTGCATCAAACGTGCGTACAGAGAACAGGCAGCATTAGGCAGGAGCGGAGAGTGGGCGGGATAACAAGGTAAGATGGCCTTAAGGGAGCGGCGGCGGCGGCGGGGAGAGCCTGCCTGGTATTGGGTAAGAGGCATTATGGCTTAGTCAGGATGCGGGTGACTCACTGTTATGTTGGGGGGAGGGGGTGGTGGTGGTGGTGGTGGTGTTGTGGTCGATCCAAAAGGGGAAGGACTTATCGTTGTGGTAAAATGTGGTTGGAATAATGCGGGGATTATTTTTTTGTATATTCACTCACCCTTTTTTGTGCTTGTGTGTGAGCTTTGAAATGTCCTTGTGTGTGTGTGTGTGTGTGTGTGTGTGTGTGTGTGTGTGGTGTTTAAAGGGGAACCGTGAGGGGTGTAATGAGGGAAATTCTGTTTGCCTGAAAAATTAATAGTGGGAAAAGTGAGATTTATCATTGCTGTTCGTTCTCACTTGTTTTATTATTTAGTTGTGTATGAAGGTGGGTGACACGCATGACAACACGAGGCAACCGCTGTTCTTTCTTTAGGAGATAAAAATAATATTAATTCGGTTTTTATTACTATTTGCTCAGTTGTTTTTCCATAGGTGTGTAGAGAGACTAGTGGAGGTTATAGAAGCAGGAAAATACTTCTCTGCAATAAATAAGTGTGAATATTCAGAGTTTTTTTCACCACTATTCACTCATATTTACATTTTTTTTCTTGCTTCATAAATACAATCAAACGTAAAAACGGTAAAATCACGTAAAAAAAATAATATATCCTTGTAAAATATAATTAAAAGGATAAATATTAACTACTAATCATTTTTCCATGTTTTTTTTCCGTCTGTGGATTCATTTTTTTCCCTACAACTTCCTCCGTCATCCAAACAAAGGAGAAAAAACGAAATAATAACAAAAAAACGAAATCCTCCGGTAAACCTCCACCGTAATAACACAGTCTCCCGCAAGTCATCATTCAGCGGCGTCATTGTCCCCATGGTGTTCGTTCAGCCGTCCGTCATTAGCCGCCTCGTGCTCGTCCGGCGTCCCATAAAGCACAAGTTATCGCTCTAATGACCCGCAGCGAGGCGCCCAACAGCCCCCTAACAAGCCGGAATCCGCGCCGAGGAAAACGAAAAGAATGGAAAAAGATCGAAAATTGGGAAAATCTTGAAAACTGAAGGAAAGGTTAAGAAATCGAAAAGAATGGAAAAGATGAAAAAAATGGGAAAAATCCAAGAAGAAAAATATTGCAAGAAAACTTTTGAAACGTTAATGAAAAAGCGGAAAGAATGGCGAATAAAGAATAGTAAGAAATTAAAAGGAACGAGGGTGGTGAAAACTGTGAGTGAATGGAAGGATGGCTGAGAAAGTCTATTAAGAAAACAAAGAAAATGAAAAGATAGACAGGGACAAATCTAAGAGCACTAATGATTTTGAAAAGTATAAGTAATAATGACGAAATGATAATCACGGTCAATATATGAAAAGCTCACGATATAGAAACAAGAATATGCTAAAATGACCTACTAAAAAGCATCGGTTCATGACTATGCACACGAAATTCATGCAGGTGACTTTTACTTTGAACTGAGAAGGGGAAATAAAAGAGAGCGAATATATCCTGCACTAGAATGTATGTATGTATGTATTAACGTAAAAATGTATGTATGTTTGTATGACTAGTGATGAGTATTCTCGTGATTTTAATACGTGATTGGATTGAAATTTTGTTGCGTTGACTTGTAATTTGCTAATAAGTTACATGATTTCTTTAACACATTGGAAAAGGATAAAAATGCAAGGGTATAGAATAGAAGGTAAAAATCAAAGAGAAAGTAATGGAGAATGTAAAAGATGCAAGAGGGAGAGAGAGAAAATCGAAAATGGAATAAGAAAGGAAAAAAAGGGAGAATTGAAATAAAAATGGAAAATGTGCAAATGGAAGGAATAGAGAATGAGGGTCGAAGAGAAAGTGATTGAAAATGTACAAAAGCTTATTGGGAAATCAGCAAAATGTCAAAAAATAACAACAACAATAGCAGACGCCTAAGAAATACTCAAGAATATGAACACGAAAGAAATCACAGAACCTTTCCGACCCTCCGTTAGTTTTTATTTTGCTTGTAAATTCTCTTTTTTAGTGAAATTTGCTACATAAGAATGGTGACTTTTTGTGGTTATATTTTCCTATTTGTATGAATTTTAACTAATGTCTCTAACCATTGATATACGAACTAATTATATTGTTTACTGAGATAACTGTGTCAAAAAAAGAAACATCATTGAAAAGCAATCAAACAGCAACGCGAAATTGATGCATCTTAAAATGACACAAACCTCCGCTTCATATCACCCACAAAGGGATCAGAACACCAAGAGACTAAGAAGAAGACGATGAGTTTCAGACAGTCAATACGTTAAAAGAATCCAAACCCCTTTTATGCTGCCTCTGATCCTCTGTCGATGTAGTGGCCTTGAAACTTCCTCCAAAACTTACCGGGGAATTGAATACCTTTCGCCCACAGCTTGGTCGGGGGGAATTTACCTCGTCCTCAAATGAGTGGGAGGAAAAATAGCGTGGTCCTCCCTTCTATCGCCTCGGTCTCTCTAAATCTCGCGTTGCTAATAGAAAACGGGGCATTGGTTGAGTGCGTGGGTGAGAGAGAGAGAGAGAGAGAGAGAGAGAGAGAGTTGGGTCACACACAAAGTGGTCTATATTTAAATTTACATACTCGAAAGACTTCCGACTTTCTTTTTCTTTCTTCCCAGAGAGAGAGAGAGAGAGAGAGAGAGAGAGAGAGAGAGAGAGAGACTATGTAATGAGAACGCCTCCCTTGCCAGCGATGCCTACAATAAGATTTTATAAGCCTCCTGTTCTTCCTTGATGAAAAACTCTCTCTCTCTCTCTCTCTCTCTCCCCCTAACTATTAACATCATTCTTTCTATAATCACAAACCTTTCCCAAGACTCTTTCATCACCAAATACCAAATTCTGAACCCCACATATTACAACCTTTTCCTCTCCTTTTCTAACTCTTTTATTTCCTCTATTTTCTCTCCTCTAATCATCCGCGCCTCATCTTTTACCCTCTCGCCCCCCTTCCCTTCACCCGGGTCTCTGTAAGTTAACCCGGATAGATTTTCACGCGGCATCCACACGGCTCGGGGACATTATCACGGAGTTCCATCATTGTGTTATCTCGCCCTCAAATTACTGCTGGCCCGTATCTCAGTAATGGAAGAGGAGTAGGAGGAGGAGGAGGAGGAGGAGGAGGAGGAGGAGGGTTAGATGTGTTTTTTTTTTTTCTATATTGTCATTTCTAATTCTCTATTTTGGTTTTGTTCAAATTATTATCGTTTTACGTTGTTTCCTGTTTCTATTTGTCTCTCTCTGTCTATCTGTCTTTATTCTCTCTCTCTCTCTCTCTCTCTCTCTCTCTCTCTCTCTCTCTCTCTCTCTCTCTCTCTCTCTCTCTCTCTCTCTCTCTCTCTCTCTCTCTCTCTCTCTCTCTCTCTCTCTCTCTCTCTCTCTCTCGGCACGTTGGAAATATGTGATTCTCTTATTTCTCATTTATTTCTCACTTCTCTTTCCACTCTCACCCTTCGGCCATCTGTCTGTCTCTCCTCCTCCTCCTCCTCCTCCTCCTCCTCCTCTAATCCTCTCTTTCGTCTTCTCTTTGTTTCTCTTTTATTATTAATTTTACTTTTGTTTCCCATCTTCCATTACTGGTTCTCACCCCATCATCTCTCTCTCTCTCTCTCTCTCTCTCTCTCTCTCTCTCTCTCTCTCTCTCTCTCTCTCTCTCTCTCTCTCTCTCTCATGCATAATATATCTTTTCAGTTCTATTGGATTACTTCTTTTGACACACACATATGCAGACAGACGGACAGACAGACCAAGGAAAACATGAAAAGAGGAAAGGAAAATAATGAAAGAAAGTCCGCGGATTTCACTCACATTGTTTCCACTTAACGCAATTTGCCACCAGATGATTGGTCAATTAGCGAAGGAGGTTGATTACGTGATTGACTTACGTGCATGTGTCTGTAAGCAAAGATAATCACACCGAGGAGGGGAGGACGGAAGGGTGCGAGGAAGCGATGATGGAGGAGAATACATAATTGCTAATAATGATAGTGATAATCTCAATAATAACGTAATAAGTCTCAATAATAATATAATGAGCTGATTCATTATTGCAGCTTAATCATCGGTGCGATATTAGTTAATTTGAATCATTCTAATTGGGGTTGGGAATATATGGCGTGACAGTAATAAATATTGATAACGTTTTTTCACACTCCACTCAAACGTTCACCGCTGATAATGAAGTGTTTTAAAATGCCTCAGACTTAAAGCATTTTTACCATAGTTGAAAATAAGTGTTCAGTGTTTGTTATTATATGCAAATTACCGGCAGAAGAAAAACATATATGGCGTGACAGTTAGTAATAAATATAATGTTCTCAGACTCAAAGCATTTTTACCATAGTTGAAAATGTGTCCAATGCTATTACGGAAAGTACAGAGTGAATTATTCAGTCACAAAGCCATAAAAGTACCCATATATTTTTTTTAACCAGCTCGTGGATTAAAAAGTTGCCTTGATGGATGAAGTAGTTTTTGCCAGAAGCGAGTGATTTTTTTTATTTTTTTATGAGTCAATAAACAAAGCCCATTTATTCGAGTCATTGAACAGTTTAAAAGAGTACCAACATAATTCCGTTTTCTTTTTAAGCCAATACAGTATTAGACTTTTTTTGAACAGTACATCAATAAATTACTGGGTTTTTTTATGTCAACACCTTTTTATACCCTATTCTTCAACATTTCCTCAATAACTCGTTTTCCTACTAAAATCATAACCTTTTTATACAACATTTTTCAACAGTTCTTAAATAAGTAACTCGTTTTTTCATCGATAAAGTCCACACCTTATTCATTCTACATTCTCAACAGTTCGTCAACAAAGGAACACCCTTTTCCTGACTCACGAAAGTTATCGCAAAGGAGAAAGGAAAACACCAACCCACATATCAAAGCGACCTCATTATTACCAACATGTTATTTATATACTTCTCATCATCTATTCAATCAACAAAGCATCATTAACCTGAACCACTGAACAATTAATACAAACAGCCATAACAAGAACCCATATTAAAACGGTTACATTATTGCCCGCGTCATATATTTTCATCGACTGGTCAATGACTGGAACATAATTTTTTGTGAGTCGCTGAACGGTGAACTGAACAGAGTAATAACGGGAACGTACATGTTTAGTAATAATATAATAATTTCTAGATACTTATTTATAGTTGAATTCGAAAGGTTAGTTAGTTTTGCCATAGTTATAGTTTTATTGAAGGGGTATCTAAGTTTTCATATATGTACTTCTGTTGTATTTTTGCATTAGAATTACCTTTGAAGTCTAAGTTACTACTGTGTTATTTGTTTTCCTTTTACAACATGCAGTGATAACGTTTTCTCTCTCTTCTCCAACAGACTGTGAGAACGTTTTGTGTCCCTGAAGGAGTCTGGGTTTCCATGGAGACTATTAACAAAGGCTGAATCCTCCTCTCCTATGTTGAACCTTTAAGGCGACCATCCACTCACCCAACACACCGCCACCTCGTCTCCTCACTCTTAAGGTTCGTGCATAACACCTGTCACCTTATCTAATTAGTTACCTGTTATGACTTCACTCCTGTTTGTCTTTTATCACCTCATCAGGACAGGTAATGCCTCAAAGTTTTCAGTAGCATTTTTTAAGCATTTCATATTTCTTACTGATTTTAAAGGCAGCAGAAAGGCTATTATTTTTCATACTCTAATTTTGGAAGTATTTTTTTATTTTACGAACCTTGGACTAAGTAAACAGGGATTATATTTGTTTTATCCTTTACCGACTAATGTTGTGTGATGTTTGTTTTCTCCACATTTAACCGGCTAATGTTGTGTAATGTTTTTCCCCGCATATTAACCGACTATGTCCTGTTCAATATATTCACCCACGGTATATATTTTTTTCCCTATTAGAAGACAATCACAACTTGCCCATTTTCTTCGTCAGGCAACATTAATTAATATAGAGGGAATGAAATGGAGGGAGAGAGCAAGATAGAAATAGTGCCGAAGAGAGAGAGATACAGAGATAGAGTGAGATACAGAGATTTACCTGGCGCGAATGTTTAATTAGAAAGTTAGTGAAAGCGATCATTTCAATTTCTGTAATGGACTCCTTGAAGAATGACAGAGGGAGAGAGAGAGGGGGATGAGTGTGATGGAGAGGGAAGAAGAGATATGGGTGTGGGGTGAAACACTTTATAAGGTGGGGTGGGAATGTACGCCTGACACACACACACACACACACACACACACACACACACACACACACACACACACACACACACACACACACACACACACACACACACACACGCCAACACAGATGAGCTCAAATAGAGGAATCGAATCAAACCAATTTTTCCTGGCGGTGATTTGATGATGAATTATAAAGAGTTTGGGGCCGTAGACGAGGAGGAGGAGGAGGAGGAGGAGGAGGAGAGAAAAGAAATGAAACTCCCTCCACAGAATTGAGGAAACCCCTGAAATGACGCCATGAAAAAGATTGAAACTAGAGAGAGAACCACGCCTGCCTCGAGAGAGAGAGAGAGAGAGAGAGAGAGAGACGTAATATAGAGGGAGCAAAAGATTTGAGAAGCTTCATTTTTCATCGACTCTCTCTCTCTCTCTCTCTCTCTCTCTCTCTCTCTCTCTCTCTCTCTCTCTCTCTCTCTCTCTCTCTCTCTCTCTCTCTCTCTCTCTCGCTCTGTACGAACGCCTGTGATTTTATGATATATGTCAATAGAGACGAATTTTGTGAGGTAGAAGAGGAGGAGGAGGAGGAGGAGGAGATGAAGTGAGAAAGCATGGATGGAAGAGAGAGAAAAATGGGAAAGAAACGAAAAGGAATGAGGGAAGAAAAAGAGATGAAGAGAAAAAATGGCAACAAAACATGACATAGTGAGAAAAATATTGTCTTGATGTGACAGACAGACGTGGATGCTGTGAATAAATATCAGTATGTATAGAAGGAAGAATATAAAGCTGAAAAGAAGAAAATGGACAAGGAAAAAGAACTATACATATTAGGAAACAGAAGTAGAAGTAGAAATAAAAGAGTAATGATTGGATACAAAAAAACAAAACAATGATAAGAAAAAATAGGAAAGAAAGGAGAAAAAAGATGGTGGATAAAGTTGAGTTTGTGTAGTAAATAATAAGAGTAAATGGAGAACGAAACTAACGAATATATATAAAAAGAAAACGGAAAAAGGGGGAAACTGAAGAGTATAAAAGTCTTGCCTTGAATGAGAAACGAACGTGAAAGAGGAAAACTAATGAACGTAACCGGAGGACATGACTAGGAAAAGGGAAAAAAGAAGAAAAAAAAGAAAAAAGAAGAAGAAAAAGAGAGGGTGACATATAGGAGAAGGGAGGAATGATTGAAGAGGGAATGCCATTAGCTAGGAGAGAAGAGAGAAGGGAAGGAGGGAGGGAGAATATAGAGGAGGTGGGAGAGGATATGATTGAGGGTTAGGAAGGGAGTAAGGGAGAAGGAGGAAAGGAGTAATGGAGGGAGAGAAAGGAAGAAGGGAGAGAGGGAGAGAAGTGTGATGGGGAATATAGAGGAGATTGTGGGTTAGGAAGGGGAGAAAGGGAGAAGGAGGAAAAGAGTAATAGAGGGAGAGAAGGGAGGGAGGGAGAATATGGAGGAGGTGGGAGAGGATATAATTTAAGGTTAGAAAGTGGAGAAAGGGAGAAGGAGGGAAGGGGTAATGGAGGGAGAGAAGGGAAGAAGGGAGTATTAGGAATAGGAAAAATGAATTGATATATACGACTAGAAAGGGAGAGAAGAGATAGCATGGTGAAGGAAGAGGAGGAGAAGGAATAGAAGAGATTAGGATGAAGAGAGGCAGAAGAGAATGCTAAGAATAAGGAAGAGAGGAGGAATAAGAGAGAGGGAGATATCACGAGTAAGGGAGATAATGAAGATTGATAAAGGAAACGAAATGGGTAAAAGAAATGAAAACTAAGAGATTGAGAGAGGGAGATATTTCTGGGAAGGGAGAGAATCATTGCTTAGGATAGGGGAGATATGGAGAGAGAGAGAGAGAAAATAAGGCATAGGAAGAGAACAGAGAGAGGAGGGAAGGAAAGATAGGAAAAAAATATAACGAGTTGAAGAATTAAATAAAAAGAGTGGGTGAGGGAGGGGATGGTGACATGATTCCAGAAAAGGGGGAATAGAAGCTGGGAATGTAAGTGAATATAAAAGGAAATAGAAAGGGGGAGATAAAAGGATGCTATATGTTATTACCGTGGAAACCAGACTCACTCTCTCCCTCTCTCTCCCTCCCTCTCCCTCTCTCTCATTCCCCTGGCAGGAAAGTGACAAGTCTCAACATCCTCAAAAAAGTTTCTCATGTTTTTATAAGCGAGTGAGAAACTTTGCTGCAGATTTCGCGACTTAGGGCGACTTAACGGCGAGAGGGAGTATTGGCGGAAGATAAATATGTAGGATACGTATGAGGGGAAAGTTATGTATGAGACAGGAAATGTACGAGTATTGGTAAGGATAGTATAGTGGAGGTAAATAAGGAAGAAAAATGTACAGAGGGAAGTATTTGTGTGAGAAAGATTGGAAAGGGAAGACTCAGGAAAATGTTGAATGTTGAAAATGATGAAAAGAAGTGAGGTAAGAACGTTAATGTGTTTGATAAAGTTAAAAATCGTGTTCATGTGGATTTTATTGATGAAAAATGTTTGTAATGGGTTTATATATATATATATATATATATATATATATATATATATATATATATATGTATATATATATATATATATATATATATATATATATATATATATATATATATATATATATATATATATATATATATATATATATATATATATATATATATATATATATATATATATATATATATATATATATATATATATATATATATATATATATATATATATATATATATATATATATATATATATATATATATATATATATATATATATATATATATATATATATATATATATAGTGAAAATGAAGGTTAATGTTACTGCATAGATCATGACCTTCAAAATATATATAAAAAACAGCTTAAAGAAATAATGTCGTTCAGAATATAGAAGGACAATATTTTATAGATGAAAAAGGTTGTAATGGGTTTATATATATAGTAAAAATGAGGGTTAATGTTACTTTTTGGATCATGACCTTAAAAAAAATATAAAAAAAAACAGCTTAAAGAAATAATTTATGGGAGCGGCGAGTAGCGGGCTTTTTGTCTTTGCCTCTTTTTGTTGCCCTGGAGCCTTGTCCTTTGATGTAAAAAAAAAGGCAGTATGAATATATAAGGAAAATAAATGTATGAATAAAAAGTGAATCAGGGAAAGGTAAATATAGAAAAATAAAACCTGCTGACTTCTTTCCTTACCTGCCTGCCTACCTGCTTATCTTCCTCCCTTCCTTCCTGCTTACCTACCCTACCCCACCCTACCCTACCCTACCCATCTCCCTCAAACAGCTCCTTTATCTCCCTGCCTACCCACTTACCTCCCTACCTACCTCGACACGTACCCACCTGACATCTCATCCTGACCCCGGGCGTGTGTTGGTCTTTCATCTCTTGCATCCTCGTGTGCGTGTGTGTGTGTGTGTGGGGGGGGGGTGCGCTGGAGGGGGGTCATGTGTGTGTGTACGTGTGTGTGTGTGTGAGTTTAGAATATGCACCCGACTTGACCTGCAATCTCGACTCCCGTTTGCTTTCTGTGTGTGTGTGTGTGTGTGTGTGTGTGTGTGTGTGTGTGTGTGTGTGTGCTTTCTTATTTATTTGCGCGGTGAAGTCCATTTTCATATTCTTTTTCCTTTTCCTTTATCTTCTAGTTTTCTATTTCTCACCGACTTCATATTTTGTTTTGTTATCCGTGAGAATAACTTTTCATAATATATTTTGTTGGCTTTTCTGACAGTGCCTTGTAGTATTAGTAAGAACAACAGTAATACATTTTTCCCCTACCTGAAGCTTCCTGTTGTAAGAATTAAAATAACGACACTAACAAATTCTAAGTATAACAATAATGATAAGAATGAGAATACAAAGAGGAGGAGGAGGAAGAAAAAAAAGATGAAGAATAAGAATAACAAGAAGAGGAGGAGGAGGAGGAGGAGGAAGAAGAAAAAAAGACGAAGAATAAAAATAAAAAGAGGAGAAAGAAGAAAAAAAGGAATAAAAAGAATAAAAAGAGGAGGAGGAGGAAGAAAAAAAAGATGAAGAATAAGAATAACAAGAAGAGGAGGAGGAGGAGGAGGAAGAAGAAGAAAAAAAGACGAAGGATAAAAATAAAAAGAGGAGGAGAAAGAAAAAAAAAGAATAAAAAGAATAAAAAGAGGAGGAGGAGGAAGAAGAAAAAAAGATGAAAAAGAAAAATAACAAGAAGAGGAGGAGGAAGAGAAAAAAGACGAGGAATGATTTTTATGAGAGTAATATGCAACCACCATCACCACCATCACCACCACCACCACCATCATCACCTTCAGTACTATCACCACCACCACCACCACCACCATCACCTTCAGTACTATCACCACCACCACCACCACCACCATCATCACCTTCAGTACTATCACCACCACCACCACCACCATCATCATCACCTCCAGTACTATCACCACCACCACCACCACCATCATCATCACCTTCAGTACTATCACCACCACCACCACCACCACCATCATCACCTTCAGTACTATCACCACCACCACCACCACCATCATCATCACCTCCAGTACTATCACCACCACCACCACCACCATCATCACCTTCAGTACTATCACCACCACCACCACCACCATCATCATCACCTCCAGTACTATCACCACCACCACCACCACCATCATCACCTTCAGTACTATCACCACCACCACCACCACCACCATCACCTTCAGTACTATCACCACCACCACCACCACCACCATCATCACCTTCAGTACTATCACCACCACCACCACCACCACCATCACCTTCAGTACTATCACCACCACCACCACCACCACCATCATCACCTTCAGTACTATCACCACCACCACCACCACCATCATCATCACCTCCAGTACTATCACCACCACCACCACCACCATCATCACCTTCAGTACTATCACCACCACCACCACCACCATCATCATCACCTCCAGTACTATCACCACCACCACCACCACCATCATCACCTTCAGTACTATCACCATCACCACCACTACCACCATCATCACCTCCAGTACTATCACCACCACCACCACCACCATCATCACCTTCAGTACTATCACCACCACCACCACCACCACCTCTAATAACATTGATCCCGCGGGAGTTCATTATCTTACAACATTATTATTTCCACGTTACCCCAAAAAAATCATCTCTAAGGCTTCCAAGAGGCCCGCCAACCCTCCTTATCCTCTTAGTGTGTGTGTGTGTGTGTGTGTGTGTGTGTGTGTGTATGTGTGTGTCGTTTCTTTATATACTTTTTTTTCTTCCATCTCCCAATGTCTTTTCTTCCTTCTCTCCATTCCTCCATGTGTCCCTCCAAGTGCTTTTCTCTCTATCTCTTCTTCATCTTTTATTCATGTATCTCTCTCCTGTCTTTCGTCCATCCTCACTTCAGTATTTTCCTTCCTTCCCCTTCCCTGTATTTCTTTCCCTCTCCTCTTCTTTCAATCCTCACAACCATAATACAAATAATAATAACAATAATAATAATGTTAATACCGGCAGTCTTACCAAATAAACGTCAGTGTCCAGGGTTCGACCGAAAGATTAAGGACCAAACTCAGTACTCGGAAAACTTTGCATTAGAGAAGAAGACGAAGTGAATGGCAAAGAAGGAGGCAAACTTAACTTGAATGTATGTTGTCTATTGAAATGTAAAGGGAAAAAGTGGCTTGCTAAAAGGAGGAGGAGGAGAAGGAGGAGGAGTCGATAGAAGTGGAGGAGGAGGGCATAGGAGGAAAAATGTGCCAGCTCGGGAAGATGTGGAGGGGAAAAAAAGGAATGGAGGAAGAAAAGGAAGAGGAGGAGGAAAAAACTGAGGACGCGGAAGACGAAGAAGAGATAGGAAAGTCAGTTTGGCAAAAAAGAGACGGAAGGAAGGATACTGATGGAAAGAAAAAAAGGAAGAGAAAAAAAGGAAGTAGGAAGGAAGGAAGAGAGGATACACAAAAGGAAGGACACGAACGAAGAATAGAATGTAAGAAGGAAGAGGAAGAGCAGAATAAAAGAGGTTTAAAGAAAAGAAGGAATTAGGGAGGAAGCAGAGGAGGAACGGAAAGAGGAAAACGAGAAGAAAATAAAAACAAGAAGAATCCCAATAGTTAAGAGACAGATGAAGAAAAAGAAGACAGGAAGAAACACAGAGAAGGAATGAAGGAAACGAAAAAATAGGATAAACAAGGCGGAGGCGACATGGAGGAAGGAAGAAAGGAAATAAATAAAGAAGAAGGAACAAAGGAAAGGAGGACGCAGAGGAGGAATGAAGAATACGAGAAAAAAAGGATAAACAAAAAGAAAGCAACATGGAGGAGGAAAGAAAAGAAAGGAGAAGGAAAGAAGAGAGGGAGGACGGAGAGAAGGAAGAAAAGGAAAGAAAATCGGAGAACACGACGAAAGCGCAATAGGAAAGAGACATGGAGGAGGAGGAAGAATAAAAAAGGAGAAAAAAAAGGAAGAAAAGAAGAGCAAGTGGTGTTTGTTTACTTTGCGACGCGAGACAGAAATGGGAGATTGATCTGAGTCTCGGATCCAAGCCTCACTTCTTCCCTCCTCCTCCTCCTCCTCCTCCTCCTCCTCCTCCTCCACTTCCTTTTTCCTCTCTCCTAACTCCTTACATGTCCTCTCCACTTACCCTGTCCTTCACCTTGACCTTAAAGGGAAAGAAAGTGTAGAAGAAATAAAAGAAATAAAAGAAAAATAGTATAAGTTAAGGGGAGACTGGCTTAATAATGCACTAATGGTTAAGGGGATATTCTTTAAGGGTATCTGGACACCTCTCCTCCCGAAATTGACCTCTCTTTCGGCCACCTCTTTTGATTCTTTTTGGGAGGAGCGAGTAGCTGGCTTTTTTTATATTATTATTTCCTTATTTTGTGCCCTTGAGCTGTCTCCTTTGTTGTTAAAGAAAAAGACTGTTTGGGTCATTATAGTCACGCTCTCATGGGTTGTAATGGGAATATAATCATTGTTAAGCAGGGCTGCATCCCAATTGGAGTTCCTGAAGATTACCATTGCGTTATCCATCGGTTCAAGGCCCTTATTTAAAACGCGTTCGGGCCTCAACAACAACTATTTCCAAACGTCACAAGAAGCTTAATCGGATTCTAATGAGCCCTTTTCACATAAATGGTGCATAAGCCTTGTCACACCGTCACTAGGCTCATGCAACTACCCATGGATATACTACAAAAAAGAGTGTCTTGAATGCGTGTGATTGACTCAAATTAAGCTAAAAAAAATAAATGAAACACACACAAAGAAAAGCAAATATAAAAGGATGAATAAGAGTGTGATCAAACAATAAAAAAAGAGTAAATAAATAATCTGTATGCTTTAAATATAGCTAAAACAAACGAAACAAATAAAACATGAACAAAACACCACAAAACACTGAAAAAGAGAAAATAAGTCTGAATGCGATTTCTAAAAAGGTAAAGCTCCCCCCCCCCCAAAAAAAAAAAAAAAAAGCGAAAAAAAACATTAATCTGAGTGCGTGTAATTTCTCCAGGTCGAGCTTCACAAACACACAAAGGGCAAGAAGCTCTCCTCGAATCAGCAGCTCCAGCGAAAGGGGGGATCAATACTATGGACGAGGAAGGGTCGGACAAGTCCTTTTCCAAGCTCCCTAATTTAATTTTCTTTCTTCCTCCAACGCCGCGCCGTGACGTGAGAGAGGAATTTGATGGTGATGGTATTGGTAATAATGGTGATGAGGGCGGAGGAGGAAGAGGAGGAGGAGGGGGAAGAGGAGAAAAGAAGGAGGCTGAGGTGGGAAGACTGGGTGAAGAAGAAGAAAGGGAGGAGGGGGAGGAGGAGAGTCACTGAAGAAGGGTGTATGAAAAGGAGGAAAACGAGAAAGAAGATGAGGAGGAGGAAGATGAGGGTGAGGAGGAGATTGAAAAAGTGAAGTAAGGGAATAGGAGGAATAGAAGGAGGAGGAGAAGTGGGATGAAAGAGAAGGGAAAAAGGCGATATAAAGGATGAAAGAAAATGATAATCAAGTGATGGAAGAAAGAGAATACAAAAGAAAGAGACAAATAATAATAATAATAATAATAGTTTTGTTTCGCCCAGAGGCATATATAAAAAAATACAAGACGAGTAAAAAGCGAACGAAAAGGCGGAAAAGAAGAGGAGGCAAAGGAAGAGAAGAAAGGGAGAACTTGTTATTCCCTTAGAGTGAACTTATAACAAAAAGTGAATTATTTTTTTTACAGAATTAATGATAAAGTTAAAGTTACTGAAGCTGTTGTATAAAGTTTACTGTGTCTAGGAGGCGTACTAAACCGAGGAGGAAGGAAACGGAACTCATTTAGATAAGACTGCGCAGGGAATGGAAATACAAGCTCTCGAAAAAAAAGTAACACACACACACACACACACACACACACACACACACACACACACACACACACACACACACACACACACACGGGGATATAAAGGTAGCGCTAAGGGTTTCATTATGTCCGGAGTAATGGCCTTAGCGAGCGGTGTGGCTTTTCACTTTTATCTGCAGGTTACCGTTTACGCACTCCGTTTTCTTTTATGGACAATTGCAAGAGAATGTGGGAAAAGGAGCGTTGGAACCTTTAAAAAGCGTGTGATGAGTTTAAATGTCTCGATGAAACTATATAATTGAAAAGGAAAAGAGAAAAATGTGAATGAAAGAAATGAAAAAATAGATAGATTGTGAGATAAGGAGCATTGGAACCTTTAAAAAGCGTGTAATGAGTTTAAATGTCTCGATGAAACTATATAATTGAAAGGAAAAGAGAAAAATGTGAATGAAAGAAATGAAAAAATAAATAGATTGTGAGATAAGGAGCATTGGAACCTTTAAAAAGCGTGTGATGAGTTTAAATGTCTCGATGAAACTATATAATTGAAAAGAAAAAGAAAAAAATGTGAATGAAGGAAAAGAAGAAATAAATAGAATGAACAGAAAAAAAAGAATTATAGAAAGAAGAGCAAGGAAAAAAGGGAGGAAAATTAAGGAAAGAAAAAATGAGATAGATGAAAACGAAAGTTGAAAAAAATAATGACAAAAAAAGAAACTATTAGAAAAAGACGTATTAAGAAGACCAAGAATAATAATAAGTAATAAGAAGAAAGATGATTAATTCTCCTTCTCCCAGTCATCTTTTGAAGTAGAAAATTGGAATTAGAAAAAAAGGAAGTAGAATGAGTATAAAAGATCGAAAAGAAGAAGAAGAAGCAGAAACAGAAGAAAAAGAGGAAAAAGAAAAAAAGAAAAATATGTGCAAAATGATCTATAATTCCTCTTCTTCGGCATTTAATCAATCAGGTCTTCCTCGCGCGGGCAATAGAATCTCACTGATCCCTCCCTCTCTCTCATCACGGCGCGCCATAAACATTCAAACTGAGGGTCAATAAAACGCAGCATTAATACGCGCCCTTCTGCGACTTTTAATATCTCTTGTTGATGGACATTTCCCTTCAATATTATAAACGCTATCGTGTATTTGTTGCCCCGTTAGTTATAATAGTGATATTATCGTGAATTTCCTCCTCTCTCCCTCCTTTCCTCCCTTCTTCGCTCCGTCTCTATCTCTCTCTCCTCTATTATCTCTCCCCCTTATTGTCTTCTTTATGGTGTTTTTCTCTTTTGTTTATTGCTTCTTCCCTTCTTCCTTCTTTCGTCACTTTCATATTGCTTCCCTGATCACCTATTTTTTCATCTTCTTTCATTTCTTTTTGGTATCTCTTTTTTCTAGTCTTTGTTTTATTATTATTTCCTATTATTCTACTTTTATTTATTTCATACATCTTTATATCTTAATTCTTTCATCCATTTATGCCTTGTTTTGTTTATTTACTCTTATTTATCATTATTTCCTTATATTATCTAACTCGTAACTCGTTCAATAAGTCACTAAGTCATTCAAACAGTTAAACTAATATAGAGTAATATCAGAAAGCTAGTATCTACACCAATATCTTTTTTTTCCCTACCTGGGTCTCCTAACATTCACCTCCAATTAGATGGCTCGAGCGAATAGGTAAATGGGAAATAGGTATCGTTATGTGCTGAGCTTATACGCGAAGATAAGTAATGGGAACTGTTATGGTGCTCTGAATTAGCTTTTTTATTCTCTCTATCGTGTACTTGGAAATGATTTAGAGGAGGCTGTGAATGGCTTTGTGTGTACCTGGGCGTAGCGTTAATTATGCCTTACCTTTCTGAGTACTCACCTTAATCTTTTCTCTCTAATTTTTTTTTCCCGTAACAGGCAGGATTTATCTGTCTTAATCCTGTTTGTCTTCCTTATTTTGTTATTTTACTTTCCTACCTGTCGTCTTAAATGTTATCTGTCTAATCTCCTTTCTTTACTAGTTTTATGTTTACCTGTCTGAATATTTTGAGTCTTTTCCTTCTCTAATTTATTCCTTCGTTCCTGTTTAGTCTCTTCTTTAAACTACATCACGCTGACTCTCTCTCTCTCTCTCTCTCTCTCTCTCTCTCTCTCTCTCTCTCTCTCTCTCTCTCTCTCTCTCTCTCTCTCTCTCTCTCTCTCTCTCTCTCTCTCTCTCTCTCTCTCTCTCTCTCTCTCTCTCTCTCTCTCTCTCTCTCTCTCTCTCTCTCCACCTTTGTTATCTTTCCAATCTCCACTTATTCATAAAACATCAGTAGTTGTTTATTTTTCTTGTTTCTTTCTTTTTTTATCTTTTACTTTCGTTTTCTCTCACAACCTTTCCCTATTTCAGTCCTTACCCTCCCATTCTAGTGTTCTCCTTCCTTTCTTAATAATTTCTTTTTCTTTTTTCTCCTTTCTTCCCCTTTACCAGCCCTTGCCTCCTTTATTGTCCTGCTGAATCCTATATATCCTTCCAGCGTTTCCTTCCTTCCTCCACCTCCCTTCTCCGCCCTACCATGCCGCCCCTCGTCTGTATTCCTATTGCTTATGATTGTAGCGTTCTCCCTCTGTCTGCCTCTTAATAATCCTTCATTTCTCCTCCTTTTGTTCCTCTGACCCCCTCCTGCTCACCTCTCTCTCTCCCTCCTCCTTCCCTTCTTCATTTCTCTCTCCCTTCCTCCTTCCCTCCTTCATTTCTCTCCCTCCCTCCATCCGTCCATCACATCTCCCCTCTAATCGTCTTTATTTATTTTTTCTTTGTTTTGTTTTTACTTCAGTCTCCCTCATCATTTTCTCCCTTCCCACAATCATGTTTTTATTTCACCTTTAACTTTTTTTTCCGCTTTCTCCTCCCTTTCTCCTCTTATATTCTCCCAACTCCCTTTCCCCTCCCTCCTCTTCTTTTTGATAGTTCCTTCCTCTCCTTTCTAATTGTTCATGTTCTTCATTTTCTCTCTTCGTCCTCATTTTCCTTCCCTTTCCCTTATCATTTTTTTTCTCATTTTTCTTTCCTACGAATTTTTTGCTTTATCCAACTTTCTTTCCCATCACTTCCTTTCCTATTAATTACTCTTTCTTTTCCTTTCCTTCTCATCTTCTCTACTTTCTTCCCATTTTTTCCTTCCTCCTTCTAAACCTTCTCTTATCTCCTTTTTCTACGTTAAGACCCTCTGCTAATCTCCCTTTCCTCCTCCTTTTCCTCATTTCCCTCCTTAGTCTGTCCTTCAATACACTTATGATTGACTTAACGCTCTCTTGCCTCCCTCGCTTCCTTTCCCTTCCCAAGTAAAATCCGTTTAGTCCACACCACTCTTTCTGCCTTTCCTTCCCTCTTTTCAGCTATCCTCCCCACCTGTCTCCCTCACCTGTCATCTCGCCCACTTGATGATTGGCCTACTGCTCCCCTTTGCTCCCCAGGTGTGGTAATTGCTCCCCGGAACTAGATTAATTATCGCCAGGTGAGGTCCGGCTCTGAGGTAATTTCCGTTTACCTGGATTTCTGTGTCCCCTAATGATGCTAAGGTGCTTGCTCGCGGTGTATATATAAATTAGGCGAAGGAAATGAATGTACGAGGAAACGCATGAAGTTGTATGTTTTTGTGGTATATGTTGTGCTTGAGAGAGAGAGAGAGAGAGAGAGAGAGAGAGAGAGAGAGAGAGAGAGAGAGAGAGAGAGAGAGAGAGAGAGAGAGAGAGAGAGATGATAAATAGGAAAGTTAAGGGAAGATCTAATTTAGTTTGTGAAGTAAAAGAGAGATAAAAAAATCCATGAGAGAGGAGAACTTGTAGAATAAGGTATGGTAAGGTTAGGTAAGGAATAAGGTAATGTAGTTAAGAGAGAGAGAGAGAGAGAGAGAGAGAGAGAGAGAGAGAGAGAGAGAGAGAGAGAGAGAGAGAGAGAGAGAGAGAGAGAGAGAGAGAGAGAGAGAGATTAGCATTATAATCTTAGACAAATTTAATCCACTTTTCATTCCTTCAAAGTGAGTCCCAAGTCAACATGTCAAATCAATGTAAATGTTTGTTTTATCCTAAAGCCTTTTTGGAACCACTGAGGCGTTAGTGCAACCCTTGTTTTCCTTCCCTTTTTCTTCTGTTTTATTTTTTTATGCTGTTGTTCCTTGTTGCTATTTGTTTTCTTCGTCTCCTAGTCTTTCTTCTATTAATCCTTCATCTTATTCTTCCTCTTGTTCTTCATATTCGTGTTCTTGTTTTCTTCTACATGACCTAACTACCCTCCACACATGCCTCTTACACTCTTCCCTCTCTCCCTCCTCCTCCTCCTCCTGCAAACACGCATACCACCTCTCCTTCCCTCTCCCTCTCCTCTCTCCCTCCTCTTAACACACAACGCACTGTTACCGTTTGCGCATAAATACCGTCACTGCGCACCGTCCACGCACAGATCGATAAGGCTCGTTACGTTTCGCTTCATTGGTATCCACATTACGCCAACGATCCCAGAAGTTTATGTTCAGTTCAGCGAAGGCGAGGATGTTGAACTCTCTCTCCCCCTCTCTATCGTACGTTCTCTTGCCCTCTCTCTCCTTCTCCCTCTTTCTCTCTCTCGCTATCTATCTGTCTATATCTATCGGTCATTCGGTCTATCTATTTATTTATATCTGTGTGTCTTTGTTGATTAGCCTGATTTCTCAGTCCATATCAGATTGTTTTTAATTCCTGTCATCTCTCTTATTTATTTGGTTCTTGCTTTTTCTCTTATCTTCATCTTTTCATCTTTTTCATCATGGTTTATCTCTCTCTTGCTTTCTTTGTGGTTTCTTGTGTAGGAGTTGTTGATGTTTGATGTGTTTGTGTGTGTTTGTGATACGGTCTGGTGGCGCTGAATATCTAAATGTTTGGGAAGTGTATGTTCAAAAACTGTCTGTCTGTCTCGCCGTCTGTTTGCTTCTGTTTGCAACGTTTGATTACCTGTTCGCTTCTCACGGTTCATCTGGTCCTTCATCAATTAACCTTTCCTTACCTGACGTTCATTAGTAGTAGGACTCCACGTTTGCCTGTCACACGAAGAAGAAAAAATAAACTTATCATTTCGAACTCAGGAATTTAAAATGCCACGCTCGATTGGTTAAAGGTAATGCTGTTTTGATAAGGAAAGTATGTTTAATAGTATGTTTATTCGGATTCTTTACTTGAAGTTGTTGGAGCAAATGACATTTAAATATTATCCCTACCGAGTGTGTTATGTGTCGGACAAGTTAATAAAATAAAATAGTTAGAATAAATAATGGGAGGGAAGTAACCGGAGGAAGAGGACAATGAGGAGGAAGATTAGGAGAAGGAGGAAGAGAAAATAGAAAAGGTGATGAGGTTCAGGAATATAATGATAGAAATAAGGAAAGGAAACGGAAAAGAAATGACGAAAAATGATTAGGAGGAGGAGGAAGATAAAATAGAAAAGGCAATTTGACGAAAAATGATTAGGAGGAGGAGGAAGATAAAATAGAAAAGGCAATTAGGTTTAGAAAGATAAAGATAAACGGAAAAGAAATTACGAAAAATGATTAGGAGGAGGAGGAAGATAAAATAGAAAAGGCATTTAGGTTGAGAAAGATAAAGATAAGAATAAGGAAAGGAAGTGAAATAAAATAACGTACTAATAAAATAAAAATATTGCAACCAAATAAAATAAAAATCTCAGAAGAGGAAAAAAAAAAGACGAAAACCACAGGAAAAAAAAACACTCCAACAAAACCTACCAAAAAAAATAATATAAAGAGGAAACAAAAAAATAGCAAAACGAAACCAACACCGACGAAGGCTGAAGTTGACGCTGATAACGGGGTGGAGGGTGGGAAGGGGGGGGGGAGGCACTTTGCATAATAAAAAAAAAAAATTGGCAGTGACTTCGTTTGATCGCGTTGAACTCTGCGCCGCCTGATGGATCGCCGGCAACATTTGAGGCCATAAATTGACATGTTGTGAGCGCAGGAAGGTCGAGGCATATTTATAACGTGAAGAAATTGCCCTAAATCGTTTGAGAGAGAGAGAGAGAGAGAGAGAGAGAGAGAGAGAGAGAGAGAGAGGTCTTAAAAACAGTCAAATTGATAGATAGATAGATAGACAATTATAGATGGTTAAATATATTGATAAAGTAAATTAGTTGATGAATATGAAGCCAGTGCTAATAAAGTAGGAACAGAGAGAGAGAGAGAGAGAGAGAGAGAGAGAGAGAGAGAGAGAGAGAGAGAGTTTTCCTAGCTATATTCACATTTTCAATCGTAATAAATGTTTTTTTTATATCTTTTAATTAATTGTTATCTCACTCTTTTTGCATATCTGATAAACTGCTTGATTTTTGCCGTTTAATTTGTGTTCTTTATCTTTAATTCGTTTTATTTTTACTTCGTTTATTCCAATATTTTCAAACTTTTCCTTCGCTTCGTTAAATTGCGAGACAGAACTGAAAACGAAATCACTTACTTGTTAATTGCGTTTCCTCTTTCTGTTTTATTCTCTCTCTCTCTCTCTCTCTCTCTCTCTCTCTCTCTCTCTCTCTCTCTCTCTCTCTCTCTCTCTATCTTTAAATTATCTTCGCCATTGCCTTTTCTCGATCACCGCATTTAAAAGTCGTATTTCCCTTTTACGCTTTTCTCTCTCTCCCTCTCTCTCTCTCTCTCTCTCCCTTCCCCTTCTATTTTCTCCGGCCAAACAGCATCTTCATTTACCCGTCTTCCTCCTCCTTTCTCCTCTCTAATTTCTCTCCCTTCCTGTTCTTTCTCCCCTTCCCTTTTCTCCCCTTGCTCTTTCTTCCTCTCTCTTTCTTCCCTTCCTCTCTTTTTCTATCCGTTTCCCCCTTCTTGTTTTGCTTCCTGGGTTCCTTTCTTCGTTCACCTCCTTATCAGCGTTATCTCTTTTTTCTGCTTCCTTTGTTTCACCTTATCCGTTCTTATCTCTTATCTCTCTCCCTTCCTTCGTAGTCTTCCTCGCTTGCCAGTATCTCAACTCTCCTCTTTTCTTGCTTGTCGTTTTTCTCTTTTATTTATCTTTCTTTCTCTTTATTCCTTTTTATCTTACCTGCATCTTAAATTTGGCTTCTCCTCCTCCTCCTCCTCTCTTTCTCTTCTTCTTCTTCCTTCCTTTTTCCTTTTCGCTGTCTCCCTTCTCTTCCATTCCGCCTTCGCTCCTCCACCTTCCGTTCTATTATACTGACCCTCCTCCTCCTCCTCCTCCTTCTCCTTCTGGTCCAATTCCCTCTCCTGGTCCTTCCTTTCCCCTTCTCTCAGTCCTCCTCCTCCTCCTCCTCCACCATCACCTCCAGCTCACCACCATCAGTTCCAACTTCACTTCCTCCTCCTATTCTCTCTTCCTCCCTCTCTCCCTCCACTTAGAGTTCCTTCCCTCTATAAGGCGGCCATCTTGGATTGCCCATGACGCCATTAATCATCCATTGAACTCAGCCACAGAATTCAGAGGCGGAAGGGAAAGCGAGGACGAAGGAAGAGCGAGGGAGGGTTGGAGGAAGCCCGGTGTATATTGTGTATTAATTTAGTTCGGTCAATACGTCGAAGGGAATATACGCCATACCGCCCCGAGGCAATACATAGACGGGAGTTTATGCGCCTTGTGCCTCATCTGCCGGAAAGTTGTGGCGGAAGGAGGTTTTAAAGGATCTCTTAAAGTGGCGGTACAGGAACGTGAAAGTATATAACGCTAATTTTTTTGAGTTACCCATAAAATTTGTATACCCATTTTCTTATTCCTGTACATGTCTCTTAAGGTGTTTGACTGGAACCTGAAAATATATAACGCTAATTTTTTTGAGTTACCCATAAAATTTGTATACCCATTTTCTTATCATTCCTGTATATATGTCACTTAAGGTGTGTGACTGGAACCTGAAAATATATAACGCTATTTTTTTTGAGTTACCCATAAAATTTGTATACCCATTTTCTTATTCCTGTACATGTCTCTTAAGGTGTTTGACTGGAACCTGAAAATATATAACGCTAATTTTTTTGAGTTACCCATAAAATTTGTATACCCATTTTCTTATTCCTGTACATGTCTCTTAAGGTGTTTGACTGGAACCTGAAAATATATAACGCTAATTTTTTTGAGTTACCCATAAAATTTGTATACCCATTTTCTTATTCCTGTATATGTCTCTTAAGGTGTTTGACTGGAACCTGAAAATATATAACGCTATTTTTTTTTAGTTACCCATAAAATTTGTATACCTATTTTCTTATCATCCCTGTACATGTCTCTTAAGGTATTTGACTGGAACCTGAAAATATATAACGCTATTTTTTTTTAGTTACCCATAAAATTTGTATACCTATTTTCTTATCATCCCTGTACATTTTTCTTAAGGTGTTTGACTGGAACCTGAAAATATATAACGCTAATTTTTTTGAGTTACCCATAAAATTTGTATACCTATTTTCTTATCATCCCTGTACATTTTTCTTAAGGTGTGTGACTGGAACCTGAAAATATATAACGCCATTTTTTCCGTCACCCTTAAAATTTATATAACCATTTTCTTATCATTCCAGTATATTAGATAACTCCTAACTATTCTTATCATAGTACAGAAACTAAACTATTTACTTACAGCATAAATATTAAAGTCATGCATAAAATCAATATACACATTTTCTATCATTATTGTATATGAAAAAGCTCCTTATTGCTAACGTAGAAAGGCTTTTATTAGTTTCTCTAGTAATGCAGAAATTAATATATATTCATCACTAACATTCCATTTCACTCCTAAAATAATAATATTCCCATTTTCTATCATTCCTGTACATGCAATTACTCCTTTCTATATATTTATGGAGTAAAATTCAAATTCTGGTCTCTATATGTATTTCTACGTCATTTCCTACAAGTAAATCCACTAACCTTACTGCCAGACACATTAATGCATACCAAACAACCAGCAGCGGCGAGGCACAGACGCAAACACGCGCCGTTCTGTGCCTCACCTGTGTGTGTAGGAAATCAAGGTGCGAAATTTAGCACTCCCGGAGTTCCGCATAAATTCAAGTGAGGCAATTCCCGGTGCATGCGAGGGAGTTTGATTCACGTTGGAGATGTATGCATGGAGATCACTGCGAAATATCTGCTTGTTTTTGAGGAGAATATTATGTTGTTTAATGAATTTTCTATACGTCAAGGATAGCAAAGAGATAAACAGCGAAATCTCTCTGTTTTTTTAGATTAATTATATATTTTGTTGTGTAAGGGATGACAGTTTGATAAGTGTGATATACCGCCTTGTTTTGAGGTTAAATATATATTGCTTGATCACATCTCTAACTGATTCTTATTTTGTTAAGGATGACATTGTAAAAACTGCGAAATGTCTCCTTGTTCTTCAGGTAATCAGATGTTGTTTGGTCACTTTTGTAACCGATTCTTGTTTTGGAAAGTGTGTCGTTGTGATAAATATCTTGTTGTTTTTGAGACTAAATATAAATGTTTTGGTTACTTTCCTATTCACCTTTCTATAAGAGTTTTGATTTGTAAAGGATAGCATTGTGATAACTGTGAAATATCTCCTCGTTTCTGATGTAAATATATTGTTGTCACTTTCTTTGCGAGTTGTTTTTCGCGCCGGATGTCACTTTTCATAAGAATCATGTTCTACGAAGGATAACAAAACATAACTAAAGTATCTCTCTGTTTCTTCAGGTAAATATGAAGTGTTGTCATTTCTCTGCTTTTCTTTGTTGTCATTTTTTTGTTGTTGCAGTCGACAAATGGAAAACGAAACACTTAAATTACATTGTCATTCCACGAAGGTGATAATTATGTATATGCACATCTGAAATGGCCAGTTGTAGTTCTGTGATTTTTACCTGTTGAGTCAAGTTTTTATTTATACGCTCATTACTGTGTTGGGCTTTTAAATCGAAGGTAGGACAATTATATCACCCGACAATAGATGTAACTCATTTCCCAAAGAGCACCAGAGAATAGTTCATGTTCTCTTTAGTCAAATTATCTCTGCATCAATACAAAACAGCATTTCTTTTTGTAATGTAGAAAGCATCTCAAAGGCAAAGATAAACCATAAAAATCAACGCAAAACAACATTTCTTTTTGTAATATAGAATGCATCTCAAGGGCAAAGACGAACAGTAAAAACAAAACAAAAAAACTCGCCAAGCGCTGCTCCTACAAAAGAGAAAAGCATTGAGTCCTCAGAAGAGCAGGTCGCGTTGCAGACATCCTCCTTTGCCTCAAGCTCTTCCTCTGTCTTTTATTTTGTATCGAGTCACATGTTGCAGGTATTTCCTTACGAGTTTGTTTCACTTTTGCCTGTCTTCTGTTGCATACAAAAAAAGGTGGTTGGCGTTTCAGTATAAATATAGTTCAAAATATATGCTTCGTACATTATATTGAAACGTGATGTGGCTTTAGATATCGATAGAGTTAAGATACAGACACACGATACGCTAGTCTGTTTGTGTGACATGCCTCTCCTCTAACATTACACAGGGCGAGAACATTGGTACAGAAGCTCACAGATATACCAACGAGTTCATCTTGGTAACGTAGCAGAGATATAGTTATGAGAGTCTGAGTGCGTGTTGGGAGGGAGTGCGTCTGTGTGTGTGCGTGAGAGTTCAGGTGAATAGTTATGTGTATGTATCTATATCCTCTGTTCCGGGAAGGTGTGCACGTCGTTAGTAGTTAAGAGCGCACCTGTGATACCTTTGTTGGGATATCACGATGAGTGTGCCTGACCTGCTGACCTGGCTTTCGCGGGGATGAGGAAGCGTGTCTGTCTGTTAGTTACGAGGAAGTGCCGACTTATGGACTGCATGCAACTTTAATTATCGTGACCTAGATGTTGTGTGTGTATGTGTGTGTTTGTGTTATTCGGTTACACGACGCAAGAATGAAATCGCGGCGGGAAATTCGTCTCCAGTAAATACAGACTTAACGATTTCATTCTCTTTGGTCACTCATTTTAGTTCAGTGTAGTTTGTCCTCTTATAAAACGCAGGGAGTAAAACGCAATGGAAAGAGTGATTCGCGTAAACGTAAAACTAATCAACCTTATCATCTTATATAATTAGTTTTTTACTCAGTTTAGATTATTGTCTTCTAAAACGTAAAAGACAATCAGATTCGGGTTAGCTTAAGACTGAAGTACCACGTTCCCTTTGGCCATTTGTCTATTTCATTACTTTGAAGACATTATTATATCTATTCATCTACCTATTGTAAATCTTCTTGCGAAATTAACTTCTCTTTTGGCCACTCGGTTCTTTTCTCTCATCGGAGCACCTAGCGGGATTTTTTGCTATTTTTTTAGTGTTTTCTGCCCTTCCGTTGCCTCCCTTGCCGTAAAAAAATATACGAGTGTTGTATTTTTTTGCTGTTTTTTTATAGTTTTTTTGCTCTTGCGCTGCCTCCCTTGCCGTAAAAAAATATACGAGTGTTGTAATTTTTCCGTATTATCGCCACGTGCTGGGTGACGCAAAGAGGACTCCAGTTGGCAGGTCACAGGGCGGCGTTCAGTGCCCCCAACACATCAGCCCGCATATAATTCCTCCTCATTTCCCAGGCGAGCGTCACACTCCCCGTGGCGAGTGTCGACAGGTGCAAAGTTCAGTCGCCGGGGAAATCACGGGAAATCTCTCGCCGCCGACACTTCCGCTAAATATTAAAGCTGTTTGTGAATGTTGACGCGGCTCTGAGCATGTGAATCAGTGTGTGTTTATGCTTTTCCTGAGGGTTTATGTGATTTTTTAAAATAATTATCATACTTTTTTTATGTCGGGAATGCGTGCTGGAAACAGACGGAAGTTTAGCCCTTGTGAATGTGTGCAATTTCTATATTATTCAAATAGCACCGAAAATAACGTTTGAATATGTTTTTTTTCATTTTTTTTTCACCATATTACTTCTCTATTCAGGTGAAGCGAGGAGATACATTTGTATATTCACGTTATTCAAGATAATACAGAGGCACAAACGTTAAACATATATCAAAACGTTGATCTCCTAATGCATCTTTTCATCACTAAACTTGTCCCTCGTTCCGGAGAGAGGAGGGAAATCATTTGAATATTCACGTAACTCGACAAAACAAAAAAAAGGCAAATGGTTAAATATATATCAAAGTGTTACATCACACCCCAAAGAAATAACGTGGGGCTTACTGCTACCATATAGTGAGTATTTTACCTGTTACCTGTATAATCAAGGTGAGAAGAAGAGCCTATTCAACCTCCCGTCTCACCCATGCACCTGTATTTTCATTCATCTCCACAAAACACACAAGCAAACACACATATTCTCTTTTAATCCCCGGCGAGTCGTACCTTGATCCCATTAGCGCCCGTGGGAACTTACCTGTGCGGAAATCAAGGTGGGAAATTCTGTCCACCTGGGATACCTCATCACAACTTGCCTCCAGGTATTGCATTACGTCCTGGATTATCAACTTACCTGAATGCGTGTGGCTGGGCTGCGGGGGCTAATTAGTGGCGTGGGGAGGGTTTCACCTGGCTCACCTGTCGTCCTTGGCGTAGGTGTTGCTGTCCCAGGTAATTAGCTCAAGCACGTCATCTCGGCTCCGCATCCATGACACCTGCGGGGAGACGGACAGATGTGGTGTTTACAGGTGTGAGGTGACGGGATAACAGGTGCTTGATGAGAGGTGATGCATGTAGGCGTTGGTGGTAAGGTGATAATTATACGTGTTGATTGGAGGTGTTGGGTAGCTGTAGCCTGAGATCACTTTAGACCCTCAGGAAGGACAATTAAAAGGGATAGGAGTTAAGGATAAGAATTGCGATAGAAAAAGGTAGATACGTAACGCTCTTGCCTATTTGAATACCTACTGATGACCCGACTGACTAATAGATGACTTCAGACCCGCTTCAGGCAATGGGAAAGACACTAGATGGGGAAAGGAGTTGAAAATGAAAGGAAAATTAGGTTAAGACTTCTAGCTACGTCAAAACTTAGTGATGCCCTGACTAACATGACTCCAGGCCAACGGAAAGACACGAAAAAGAAGCGGAAAGACGAGAAAAGGATTTAGAAATGAGAGGAAAAATAGGTTAAGACAGAGACGCAACGCTTCTAGCCACCTCAATACCTAGTGATACCCTGACTAACAGACGACTTCAGGCTAACGGGAAGACAAGAAAAAGAAGCGGAAGGACGAGAAAAGGAGTTGAGAATGAGAGAGGAGAAATAGGTTAAGACAGAGACATACGCTTCTGGTTATATCAATACCTAGCAATGACCTAACTAACATGACTCCAGGCCAACGGAAAGACAAGAAAAAGCAGCGGAAAGTCGAGAAAAGGCTTTAAAAATGAGAGGAAAAATTGGTTAAGAGAGACATGGTGCTTTTCACTACATCAACGCCAAGCGACGACCTACCTTACTCGCTTCACCTGTCTGTCTGAGTGCTTTATCCCCTCAGGAAAGGCGCTTGGAAGGATGCAAGGGATGGAGGATTCACGCGCTGCATCAGAGGATCAAGGACGCTAAGCTCCAGTTTCGTCTTTTTTTCAACTCTTTCGCTCTTCGCCCGACTCGCCTCCCATCCTAAGATCGGGCCTTTCGTTTCTTATTTCGTCAGATATATAATTCCATTCACTCTTTCGGTCACTTATGAAAAGGTATCGTATTTTTGGAGTGCTTTTGTTTACTGTGTACATAATGGCGTCTGAGTGAGTGAGAGAGAGAGAGGAAGAGAGAGAAAGAGAGGGACAGAAGGAGAGAGAGAGAGAGAGAGAGAGAGAGAGAGAGAGTGGGAGTATTAAGTTGCACTGATAGCAGGGAAAATGACATAGCTGAAGGAGGAAGTGGAACGTTTGATAAGAGACAAAGAGCACTAGAGGAACGTTCAGTGAAGAGAGAGAGAGAAAGAGTGACACGCAGCCCAGGAAACGTTTTTAATTAATGAAGGAAACGAAAAAAAAGGAGAAACAAAACAGTGCCTCTGACGGAACAAAAAAAATATGAAGACTTTAAAAAGGTATTAAAAGGGAGCGGCATAATGTAGAGGAGAAAAATAGACCTCTTCCTCCTCCTCCTTTTTAAATGAGTTAATATAAAATTCCTCGTCCTTTATCAGAAAACAAAGGAGATTATTCTTAACTTTGAGAACTGAATAAATATGCCGCCCCCTTAATTTTACTTTGATGAGAGAGAGAGAGAGAGAGAGAGAGAGAGAGAGAGAGAGAGAGAGAGAGAGAGAGAGAGAGAGAGAGAGAGAGAGAGAGAGACAGACAGAAAAGAATAACTCAAAATCAACACTTTTACCTAATTTGAGAAAGACAGACAGACAGACAGACAGACAGACAGACAGACAGACAAATCAATTCAAAAACAACCAAGACTCACCCAATTTCAGCTCCCAAAACTAACAAAAAAAAATCACCAAACGCTATTTCTGGGTCACCAATTTCACCTGCACTTTCACCGCACAAAGAGGAGACATCGGCGAGGACAGGTGCGACGGGAACACCTGCGCGAGGGTCCCTTTGCACCCGAGTTCTGAGCCACAAAATCCAATCACAGAGAAGCTCAGATTGTCAGACATATCGCTTGCACCTTTTTGCTCAAATGTCGCAGGTGCAAGGGCGGGAAGTGTGAGGTTGATGAAGCAGGTAATATATCAAGGTGCAGCCAGGTGTGTGTACGAGGGTGGAAAGGTGTTACGGAGGAAAGGGAGATCTGTAAGGGCTCGTTGAGGAGGAGAAAGTAGTGAGTTACTCAGTTCGAAGGGGCTTGTAGGTCGGGAAAAGCTGAAGTTAGGGAAGGGATTGAGGGAGGGAAGGGAAGAATGGGACGGGGATGGAAGTTTGTAAGGTGGAGGATGGATAATGGAAAGGGAAGATAGTTTGGAAGTTAAGGAAAGGAGATGATGATGGCGGAGGAAAGGGGGATTTGGGGATATGAATAATGTATTTTAAGAGAAAGGGAGAGATGGAGTTAAAGGGTAAGAAATGTATGATAGGAGGACAGGGAAAGGTTACAAGTTAGGGAAGGGAAAGAAGAAGGGATAAAGGAAGGAATAGGGTAGAAGGTAGCTATGGGAGAGGTAGAGATTGTGGAGTAAACAGAGGAAGATGGAAATGAAGTAGGATTTGAAGATGTTGGTAAATGACCTTTTCTGTGAGTGTGTGTGTGTGTGTGTGTGTGTGTGTGTGTGGGTGGGTTGGTAGGGGAGACTTTTAAGCTCCAGATAGTTGACTGCAGGAAAGATATATATAAATGAAAACGGAAGCAAAATAGAAAACGAAGACCAAAAACAACGAGGTGTGTGAATAAGAGCAAAGGGCGAGGGTGAGAACGTGTGTGCGAAGGTGTTGTGTATTATTTTTGACCTTTTACCTTCCTCTCTGTGCCGACTTCTATTTGGGATATCTGCAGTTTGTTGTTGATTTTATGCTTGTCGTATCACCTCCGCGCGTGCAAGGGGGTAAAAATAAGTTGAAATGCATGACGGGAAAAGTATGTTAATGTAGCTGTGCATGGGCGGAGTGTAAGTTTGGGGGAGTGAGAATGCGAGATGTTAGAAAAGTGAGCAAAACGGTGGAATAATGGATACAGGATAAGCTTAGAGGAGCAAGTGTTTGAATAGGATAAAATGTAGAACCAGAGAGATTTAGGATAAGCTTAGATGAACAAGTGTTTGAATAGGATAAAATGTAGAACCAGAGAGATTTAGGATAAGCTTAGAGGAGCAAGTGTTTGAATAGGATAAAATGTAGAACGAGAGAGATTTAGGATAAGCTTAGATGAACAAGTGTTTGAAAAGGATAAAATGTAGAACCAGAGAGATTTAGGATAAGCTTAGAGGAGCAAGTGTTTGAATAGGATAAAATGTAGAACCAGAGAGATTTTGGATAAGTTTAGGAAAGCAAATACGAGAATGTTAAAGAAATGGATCCAAAACGAATTTACTAGAGAAGAGAAAATTGTAACTATATGAAACTAGTGAAAACAGAATAGGAATAACAGATACAGGACAAATTTTGAATAGCCAATGTGAGAAAATTAGAAAAAAAACGCGAAAAACAGAAGTGAATTAAATGCAAGAATAGTATAGAGAAGCAAAATGAGAAAATATTGAAGATAGAAAATGAAATAAAACAGGTACAAGACAAGTTTACAAGTGAAAATGAAGGAATATCAAAACAGGAAAACATGTAACGAAGTAAACACAGACAAATGCAGGGGAGAGCATAAAGAACCGAACTCTTTAGCAATAACAAAAGCAAAACAAAACACGCACGAGGACCAGAAGTCAATTTAGTTCATGAGGCAAGTTGGTAACCTCTATTGAGAAAGCAAACGGCAGGGAGGGAGAGGGAACCAAAACAAAGGGGCTGGACAGGGAAGGATGTGTTTGAATGAAGGGTTATTTAATGTATCTAGCATCCATAGGTACGTACTCCTTACTGATTTTTTTTTACATTATAAGAAGCAAAAACAGAGAAAGCAAACAGGAGGGAGGGAAAGAGAAGCAAAACAAAGGGTTGGACAGGGAAGGATGTGTTTGTGTGAAGGGTTATTTAATGTATCTAGCATCCATAGGTACGTACTCCTTATTGATTTATTTTTACGGTATAAGAAGCAGCTTAAGGGCGAAAAAAAATAATTAACAAGAAAAAGAGGTTCGTTATTCACCGCCATTTTAAAAGAGAGTGTAGAAAATCGGTCAAAAGAGAGGTCAATTTCGGGTCAACCTTATTGAACATCACTTCAGTACTTTGTTTTCATTATCATCAACAACATCACTATCCTATACTCTATGGGCGTGATAATCTCATTTTGTTGCCCTCCCATTTTCATCTCTATCACATTTTTGGTTGTAATTTATTGAAAGGTTATAATCAATGCTTTCATGCTCTCTCTCTCTCTCTCTCTCTCTCTCTCTCTCTCTCTCTCTCTCTCTCTCTCTCTCTCTCTCTCTCTCTCTCTCTCTCTCTCTCTCAAAGGATCTCCCAATGCATGTGTTTTCGATGTTTTCGTGCTAACACACACACACACACACACACACACACACACACACACACACACACACACACACACACACACACACACACACACGAGACCTCCCATTCAAGCAACACAAACACCTCCATTTTGTCTTACTTTAAAGAGAGAGAGAGAAAAAAAAGTTTCCTTCAAGCTCTAAAGGACCAAGTCTCTCTCTCTCTCTCTCTCTCTCTCTCTCGCTCATGCATTCTTTCCGCGCCTCGTAATGAAGAGAGAGTGTCATTAAATCGTTTCAAATGTTTTATTTAACTTAACACTATTTCACTTTTACAATCGATTATTTTTGGTCCGCTGAAAATGACTGTCTCTCTCTCGCTCATTCTTTCCCTCTGTCACTCTCGTTCGCTCTCTTTCGCAGCCGCTCAATTTCACTCCCTCACTGGCTTTCGCATTTTTCTTCACGCAATGTGTCCGGGTTCGTGTGTGTGCGTGTGTTTGTGTGTGTTTGTGTCTTGCTGTTTATCTGTTTGTGTGTGTCTGGGTGTTTGTTGCTTTTGTGTTTAATCCATCAGTGTGTTGGTCATTTTTTGGTGTTTTTCGTCTTTGTGTCTGCCTATATCTGTCTGTTTGGTATTGTGTAACTTGATCGGTCTGTCTTTTTATCCGTCTGTCTGTCTGATCGTTAGTCTGTTGTTGTCTGTGTTTTTAACTGCGTATATCTGTCTGTCTGGTATTCTGTGTAACTTGATCTGTCTGTCTTTTTATCCGTACGTCTGTTTGTAAGTTTGTCCGTCATTTTAATTTGCTTCATCCTGACATTCCTTCTGCTATCTTCCTTTTTCTCTCCTACTTTCTATTATTATTTCGATTACTCTCTCTATCGTTTCCTCTTTCATCACATTAATAGCACACCGATGATCACAATGACGCTCCTGGATATAAAGATTTCAAGACCCTTACCTGGATGAGCACCTGAGAGAGTTAATATTGCTGACAAGTTACGTAGGATAGAGGAAAAGGAGAGAGGAGGAGGATTAGGAAGAGGACGTGAAAGAAGAAGAGGAGGAAGAGGAGGAGGAGGAGGAGGTGATTGTGTGCCATGTACCTAATTTACAGTGAAGGTGAAGTAAATGTTTTTCTTAGTGAGTGTAAAATTTATCGACGCTAACGAAGGGGAATTAACGGCTGATATCATTGACGAAACTAATTTAACTGAAGGCAAGGTTAGGTTTTATGTCTGTATGTCTGTCTCTTTTTATGTGTGTATGTATGTATATATGTGTGTGTCTCGGTATGTGTGTGTGTGTGTGTGTGTGTGTGTGTGTGTGTGTGTGTGTGTGTATGAAGGGTTAAATGTGTGGATTCTGATGTGTTTGTCTATCCACTTGTCTGTCTGTTTTCCTGTTTGTCTGTGTATTTTTTGTCAGACTGTTTGCTAATCTGTTTGCCTCTCTGTCTGTGTCTATCTGTCTGTCTGTTTTTTTCTCTTATTCTGTATTTGAGTTTTTTTTATCATTTTGCATTGTGTCTGTCTATTTTTGCCTCTGTCCGTTTGTGTCTGTGCGTGTGTGTGTGTGTGTGTGTGTGTGTGTGTGTGTGTGTGTGTTTGTTTGTCTGTCTGTCTGTCTGTCTCTCTGTCGCTCCCTTCGTCTATCGTATTGTCATTGCTTTCTCTTTTTCTTTCATTTATCTTAATTTCCCAAGCACACAAATAGCAATAACCTTATTTACCTTCCACCCCGTGATTTACGAAGCCAATCATTAATGTTGTTTGCTTTATTCGCTAATTCAGAGCAATTCCCGCTGAAATATAATCGCTCCTTTATTAATGGTTAAGTCTTTTCTTCTTTTATCTTTTGCATGAAACTCGAGCTGACATATGAAGTGAAATGGACACTCTCTTTTATTTTCTTTATAGGAGTAGGAGTGATTAGCGGCCTTTATTGTTTGTAAAGTCATTCAGAAACATCGACAAATATATAATCAAAGCATTATTATGATATTGAACAAACAGATCAAAGCATACAGAGTTAGGAAGATAGATAGATATATGGATAGTTAGTGATAGAGATAGATCAATATAGCCGGTGGAAACAAAGGAACGAAGATAAAGAAAAAAAAAACACTTCTAGCCATAATAACACTTTTGCTGAATATTAGAAGAAGTAAAATAATTAAAAAAAAGTAATTAATAAGATTGTTTTTGTGGGGCAGAATATTAAAAAAAAAGGTGAATAAAACAAAGAAAAACAATCGAAAGTAATAACTCTTCTTTATGTTTTTGTTTGTTTTGCAGAAGATTAAAAACACTCAACAAAACCAAGAAAAACACTGAAGTAATAATAATATAATCAAAGGCAAGACCAAAGACCGAAGCCCGCCACAAACACCACCAGGAATCATAAGCACGAGATCACGAACACAGCCGAGAACAGGTGAAGAAAGAAAGGAAGGAATGAAGGAATGAAGGAGGGCAGCAGGAGTCTTAGCACGAGATCACGAACGCAAGCCAAGAACAGATGGAAGGAAAGGAAGGAAGGAAGGCATGCACGTAATGAAGAACTTAATGAGACCTTCCTGGATATACCTGCCCACATCACGCTTATTCCGCACAGGTGCGAGGGGAAAAGGCAGGTGTGTGTGGATTCAATTAAGACACCCAGCATCCCAAACAGAGAGATAGATAGATAGAGATGAAGATACAGGTAGAGATAGATAATGGATAGATGGGTAGTTAGATAGAGATAGGTAGATTGCTAGGTGGAAAGAGAGATTAATAGATACATAGATAAACAGGTAGACATAGAGATGGATATGGACATTCAGCATCCCAAACACATAGAAAGATAGATAGAAATAGATAGAGAGGGATAGAGAAACAGATAGACACAGATGGATTGGTGGATAGATAGATAGATAGACGGAGGGAGAGAGAGAGAGAGAGAGAGAGAGAGAGAGAGAGAGAGAGAGAGAGAGAGAGAGAGAGAGAGAGAGAGAGAGAGAGAGAGAGAGAGAGAGAGACAGAAAAACACCCACAGGTAGACACAGAGCTGGATAGGTGGTTAGATAGATAGATAGACAGAGGGAGAGAGAGTGGAACATATTTTACTCTGTTTTCCAATCATTTGTCTCCTCCTGTTCAGTTTCACCATTTTTTTTATATTTGTTTTTCGTGTATCGTGGACTTTGTGTTTTTGTTATCCAGTCTGTTGTTGTTGTTTTGTTGTTTTTGTTATTGTATTTGTTTTCCTTTGTGTGGTTTTCCTATGTTTCCTATTTGTTTCCTATATGTTTCCTATGTGATTTTCCTATTTGTTTTCTATTTGATTTTCCTGTTTATTTTCATTCGTTCCATATTTGTTTCCTGTCTGTTTCCTATTTGATTCCTATTTGTTTTCCCATTTGTGATTTCCCTATTTGTTTTCCTATTTGTTTCTTATCTGTTTCTATTTGTTTTCCTATTTGTGATTTTGGGGTCTGTTCTTTTTTTTCCGACTGTCTTTTGTCATCTCAATATAGTCACGATCTTGTTATTTTTAGGTTTTCTTTCCTTCTCCTTCTAATCTTTGTCTTCTGTTGTGTGTTTTATCACGATCTTTTTTTCTCTTCCACCTTTTTCTCTTCTCTTTTATCATGCTCTTCTTCTCTCTTCTTTTCCTCCTTCTCTTATGCATTGTTCTCTTCTTTTTCATATTTCTCCTCCTCATCCTCATCCTCCCTCTCCTCGTTCTCTTCAGCCACGCTTTCTTCCTCCTCCTCCTCTTCCATCTGTCTCTGTACTTTGCCCTCGTTTCTTCTTCCTCCAGTTCCTCCTCCTACTTTTTCCTTCCCCCTCTGGTTCCTCCCTCCTCCTCTTCCTCCTCTTCCTCCTCTTGATACTCACTTTTTTCCTCCTCTTCCATCTACTTGTGTACATTACCTTCTTTTCGTCTACCACTTCCTCTTCCTACATTCTCCTCCTCCTCCTCCTCTTCCTCCTCCTCCTCCTCCTCCTCCTCCTCCCCAAGTGATTTACCTGCGGCCGCCCCAAGGTTAATGACTCCCTGAATAATTGGCGAGCCTCCACAGGTATGCCAGCGACGTAATTAATCGTGCTAACTACTTTTAAGAATGTTTTTGTTGCAGTTTTTATTTTATGTTTCTTTCTTCGTTGATTTTGGGGATTTTTTTTTGGGGGGGGGGTGACTTGCGATTTAGAGTGAGTTTGATGTTTTTTTTTATTCTCTCTCTCTCTCTCTCTCTCTCTCTCTCTCTCTCTCTCTCTCTCTCTCTCAGATTAACCGATATTCCGCCGTTTCCGACAACCTTGAAACTCTTCCACTCCTGTATATCTTTTTCTTTTACTTTTTTTTCTTTTCACAAACTTCTTTTTTTCCTCAACTCTCCTTTTCATTCTTTTGTCCCGAAAGAAGAATAACAATTTTATTTTACATCGTCCTTTTAATTAGGTAAATGTAACCTCGAGAGAGAGAGAGAGAGAGAGAGAGAGAGAGAGAGAGTTTTACCTCCTCCCTCCAGCACCTCCTCTTTTCTGTGTGTGAGATTCAGGAAGCGGCCTTATTTGTCCTTGTGGATGAGTGGGTGATGTTTGCTCTCTCTCTCTCTCTCTCTCTCTCTCTCTCTCTCTCTCTCTCTCTCTCTCTCTCTCTCTCTCTCTCTCTCTCTCTCTCTCTCTCTCTCTCTCTCTCTCTTCGTATGACAGCCCTTTCAGTCCCTCTCTCTCACCCTCTCCCTTCACCATGACAAGAGCAAGGGGAAAGAAAGGAAAACGTAATTCATGGTATACTTCAGGAACACGAAGAAACATCACCAGCACACGAGACATTTTCAAAAGTCCACTAACTAGGAAACGTTTAAATGACCTCAAGGAGACTGCCTGCCGCTGTGCCTGGTGGTTAGCTGAGGCACACACGCGAAAGGCAAAAAGAGAAGAAAGAAAAGAAAAAAAACTCGCAAAGGAAAGTATGATAATCTCTCGTTGCAAAGCCACAAGGAGGGAAAAAACGTGCAACTTGTGGAAACGTTTAACTGGAACGTTTTTGGGATGAATGCAGGACTCCGGGAGACGTTTATTCAGTATGTAAAGACTGGAGGAGGGAGGATGAAATATGTAAGAGAGAGAGAGAGAGAGAGAGAGAGAGAGAGAGAGAGAGAGAGAGAGAGAGAGAGAGAGAGAATGATATCAGGCTGTCAGGGAAATAAGGAGACGGACAAGGAAATAGACAGACAGGCAGACAGGCAGACAGAAGTACAGAAAGACAGATAAACATAAATAAAAATATACTGTAAAGAGAAAAAGGAAGAAAGCAATGCAAATATAAGGAGAGGAAGAGCAAAGGAACGAAAAAAGAATAGTGAAAATGTTGAAGAGTAAATGTCATGAGCAAGGATAGCGAAAATATTTATACAATGGATCTTTTTTATGAGAAGACAGTTAAATGGCTTCTGAACACACACACACACACACACACACACACACACACACACACACACACACACGCACACGCACACACACGCACATTTGCAATCTTCCTTACTGAAAATGCTTCTTTTTTAATATTTAGGCCTCCTTCTCCACTTCCTCCTCCCAGCCGTCTCCTGTGAAGACGGATCACACTTCAACGGATCAAGAATCAACACCAAGGTTAACATAAAACTGGTGGGTGACAGCATTGTTAGAGAACAACTGACTGAGTTCTGTGGACGAAGTATCAAGAACAGAAGACGCTACTGTATTCCTGGTGCAAAACTACAAGATATAAAAGAAGCGGTAGACCTCGTCTCAGACCGCACGGAGCAGGACACACTCTTTGTTTTGCACGCTGGCACGAACAACGTTCAAACAATGTCCACGGAGGAAATTATAGCTGACTACCGACGAGTAATCCGCCGCTTCAAGGAAAAGTCAAGCCACATCATTGTCTCCGGGATTCTTCCGAGAATCAACGCCTTCACAGGCTTCCACAGAAAGGCGTCGAACATCAACAACAGATTGAAGCACCTCTGCCAGAACGAGGAAGTTTCGTTCGCAAGTCAGTGGGATCATTTCTATGATATCCCCGACCTTTTCCGTCCTGACGGTCTTCACCTCAATGCGATTGGCTCAGCACGCCTTGGTAGGTTGCTGAACGAGGAGGTACTTTTGTACTCAAAAACTCCGAGCGCGGGAAGGGCACCAAAGTATCGTAAACAACCAACCAGTAGGGACCGCTCATTACACACCAAGGCCCCCAACAGTGAACACAAGCAGACACCAGACTACTGTGCCGCGAAGCGTTGAAGTCAAGAAGGACATTTCTGTCCTATACACCAACGCGCGGAGCTTAATACCCAAACGGGATGAGTTACTTGCCTATGTTGACGTAGAAAGTCCGGACGTGATTGCCATCACCGAAACGTGGGCCACCTCTGACCACCTAATGACCGAATTCTCAATTCCGGGATACGAGAGCTTCTACAAAAACAGACTTCACAAGAAAGGAGGAGGTGTTATCTGTTACGTCAAGAACAAATACCCTGCCGTGGAAATAACCAAAGAAGACTCAGAGAAATATGACACTGTATATGTTGAACTGGAGACTAGCAAGCACAACAAAATAACGATTGGAACCGTTTACAGACCTCCAAAGCAACAAGCAGCGGACGACGAAGCGCTGTACGAGGAAATTCACACCATAACACAAAACAAACAGTCAGTCATAATCGGGGACTTTAACTGTTCCAACATTGACTGGACCACGATGATTGGAGATCGGGAGGGTAACAGATTGCTCGAAATGTTAGAGGAAAATTTTCTTACTCAGATTGTTACCCAACCGACGAGGGAAAATAAATTATTAGACCTAGTACTCGTGAGTGATTCAGATCTCACACGTGAATGTAATGTCGGCGAAAAACTGGATGGTTGCAACCATCACCTAATTCGCCTAAAATCAGAACAGACCATGAACTCACCGAAAACATGTCCAAGATTCCAGACTACAAAAAAGCCAATTTTAACTTCGCTCGTGAGCTGCTAACCCAGACAACTTGGGAACCCGTGAACCTCACTCCGGTGGACGGCGCGTGGAACGGCTTTAAGAACAAACTCCTGGAGGTAGAGAGAACGACTGTTCCCATGAAGACAAGGAGAACAAATAATGCCACAAGCACACCATGGATGACTACCCAAGTTCGACGGGCGATTAATTTGAAGAAGAGAAAATACAACTTGCTAAAGGAAAACAGCACTGACGAGGCACGCGAGCAGTACCATCAAAGCCTCAGAGCTTGCAGAACACTCATTCGCCAGAGTAAACGTGACTATGAAAAGCAAATTGCACGCGAAGCCAAGTCCAACCCGAAAAGTTCTTCACGTACATAAGAACCAAAAGAAGACAAAAAGCAATATCGGTCCCCTAAAAGATGAAAGTGACGTACTAACACAGGACAGTGGACAAATGGTCGAAATCCTAAACAGGAACTTCGCGTCTGTGTTCACGGTCGAGAATACCCAGTCCGTACCCGAGAGCCCTTCCCACCTATGGGAATCACTCCCTAGAAATTGGTACAATCGACGAACGGGATGTGAAAAGTACCTAGACAAACTCGAGACAAACAAGTCTACCGGACCCGACGACTTGTCACCCAGGCTGCTCAAGGAACTCAAGCAGCAAATCCTCGCCACTCACCGCCATCTACAATCTGTCACTACAACAAAACAAAGTCCTGAAAGACTGGAAACAAGCGAACGTAACACCGATCTACAAAAGGAGACAAAAGTGTGGCCCTAAACTACAGACCAATCAGCCTGACCTCAGTGGCGGGTAAAATCCTCGAGAAGATCATCAGAGACAAACTCGTTAGGTTCCTTGAAGACAACAACATCATTTCCGATGCTCAGCACGGTTTCAGGAACAAACGCTCATGCTTAACCAATTTATTGGACTTCTTCCAAGGTATCTATGAAAACTGGGATAATCATATCCCCAGCGATGTTATATATCTAGACTTTCAGAAAGCCTTTGACAAAGTGCCACATGAAAGACTCCTCAAGAAACTGAAGTCGGCGGGATTAGGCGACGATCTGACAGCGTGGATCAAAGACTGGCTCACTGAAAGAAAACAACGAGTTGTACTCAACGGACAGGCCTGAGTGGCTCCTGGTCACAAGTGGAGTGCCACAGGGTCAGTGCTGGGACCCATACTTTTCATCATATATATTAACGACCTAGAACTAGGATTAAATCCAATCTTTCAAAATTTGCCGACGACACAAAGGTGGGTGGAAGGCCCTCACGACGGCAGACTGCGAAATTATCCAGAGAGACCTGGACCAGATCACTGGTGGTCAGCAAATGGCAGATGTCCTTCAACACTACCAAATGTAAAGTAATGCATATCGGATCCAGAAACAGCAACCACATATACCACATGGGTGGCGAACCACTACATGTTGTGCAAGAGGAAAGAGACCTGGGGTCACCATCAGCAGTGACTTGAAACAAACAAAACACTGCAAGTCCGCCTGTAAGAAAGCCAATACAATGCTTGGGTTCATATCGAGGAACTTCGAATACAAGACGCCGGGAGTTATGTTATCCTTGTATAATTCGCTGGTAAGGCCCCACCTGGAATACGCCGTGCAATTCTGGTCTCCTAATTACAGGAAAGACATTGAATTACTTGAGAGAGTACAGCGCCGCGCCACGAAGATGATACCATCACTGAGGACGAAACCCTATGAAGAACGACTCGAGCGACTCAACCTCTTCACGTTGGAAAAGAGACGACTGCGGGGAGACATGATACAAGTCTTTAAGTACCTGAACAAGCTCAGCAACGTTGATCACTCCAAACTCTTCACGCTACAAACTAACCTGAGAACAAGAAACAACGGAAAAACAATTCAAGCAAAGCGATGCAATACCGACATCGGCAGGAGTTATTTCTCGAATAGAGTTGTTCGCCACTGGAACAGCCTTCCTGCAGAAGTGGTTAGCGCAGAGACCATCAACTCCTTCAAGAAACGCATTGATCGCCACTTTGCTGCAACAGGAGTGAACTGAACGTTCCCAAGAGTAGGTACACAAGTGCTTTAATCCTTCCCTGCAAGCCACTCCTGTGGCAAACGGATTGATTAAATCACTGAACGCAGGCAGCCTAGTAATGAGCCAACAGGCTTTCTGCTGCCTGCTAGTCCATGTTTCCATGTTTCCTCCTCCTCCTCTTCGATCTACCAGTTCTTCCTCCTTTTTTCTCCAGTCTTTATTCTCCCTCCTTTTCCTAATCCAGTTATTTTTCTCTCACTTAATTATATGTTACTTTTTTTTTGTCGCATTCTTGTGGAAATTTGCACCATCTGCCTCATCCATAATTCCCGTCGAGGCTCCGCTCATACCAAAAAAAAATAAAGAAAGAAAAAGAAAGAGAAACTAAGGAGAAAGAGAAAAAAGGAAAATCGAACGTAATTTTCCCGGAAACTTTTATAAATATTAGACTTGGGCAGGTGTGATAATGGATACAGGTAAAGTTTGAATGGAAGGAAGGAAGAATGAAGGAAAGAAATGGAGGAGGAGGAGGAGGAGAAGGAGGAGGGACCAAGGCTTAAGAAGAGAAGAAATAGAGTGATTGAGTTTGTAGGAGGAATCGGAGGAAAGATTGAGAGAGAGAGAGGAAGGAAGAAAGTGGTCGAGAGGAGGAAAAAAAAGAGTAAAGAGGATGGAGGAGTATTAAATCTGGCGGAGGAAAACGAGGAAAGACGATCACTTGGGAGGAAAAGAAGAGGAGGAGGAGGAGGAGGAGAAGGAGGAGGGAGGAAAGGAATGAGAAAAGTATAGAAGATTTTAGAGGAAGAAAAGTAAGAAAAGAGTGAGGAAGTAGCTTGGGAGAGAGAGAGAGAGAGAGAGAGAGAGAGTGAGTGAGAGTGAGAGTGAGAGGGAGAGGGAGAGAATATTGTCCACGTAAATTGAGTAATGAAAAGTTGAAGCTACAATTTATTTATATTTGCTTTTATTTGAATTTTATGTAACCAAATGTCACACGATTTTTTTTTATTTCTCGATATTCTTTTCTTTGTCTTTTATTTCACTTCACATCGATACGCAGGTCTTTCTTTTCCTAGTATTTTTTTTTCTTTCTATTTTTTTCCTTCGTTTCAGCGGCCCGCATGTCCTATCCGCCCTCTCCTCCCGCCCTTCCTTTACTTCCATTCTTTATAAACACTTTTCTTTTCGTATCTCGTCTCCCTTTCTATTTACCTTTCACTTTTTACAAACCCATCTTCGTTTATTTAAGTCGTTTTCTATTTTTTTCAGCCTCTGTTTTTACGGCCGTCATTTGTTTATATTTTTCCCTTTTTTGGGGTGTTGTTCCTTTCCCTATACGAGGTTTGTGGCCCCGACCCTTCCCTCTTATTTCACATCATAGTCTTTTTTTCCCCTTCCGTCCCCTTGCCCTCTCCCTCTCGTCCCCTCCGTTTCAGAGCATGCACACAATCCTCCCCTTCCTCTCTCCCCTCTGCCCCATTCTTTCCCCTCCTCCTCCGCCTCCTCCCTATTCCCCTCTCTCCCACTTCGTTATAGAGGTTTCACACATATCTCCCCTTCCTCTCCCCTATTTCCCCTCTTCCCCATTTTGTTTTCTCTTCTTTCTTGTCTTCCTCCTCCTCTTCTTTTATCTATTTCCTATTCTTTGTTTTCCTTCTCTTGTTTCCCTCCTCTCTCTCTCCCTTTCACCTCGTTTTCTCTCTTTCATCTCCTCTGCTCTTTTATCTTCGCTCTCCCCTCTTCCCTTTCATTGACCTTCTCTTATGAATTATCTCCTCATTCTTCTTCCTCCCATTCTGCTTCCCTTCCTTTGTTTCCCTCTTTTTCCTCCTCTCTCTATACCTCCTCTTTCTTCCCCCTCTGTGTCTTCTCTTTCCACGCCCTCCTTTCCCTCTTTCACTTTCTATATTCTCTCTCTCTCTCTCTCTCTCTCTCTCTCTCTTCCTCTTAGTCATTCCTCAACCTCCCTCCTTCCCGCCTTCTCTCCCTCTCCTTCCATTTCTCTCTCCTCTCATTTCTCTCCCTATCTTTCACTTCCTCCCTCTCGTATCTTTCCCCCTCCCTATTCTTTCTCTTCTCTCATCCTCCCTCTCTCTCCCTCTCTTTCTCTCTCTCTCTCTCTGGGCAAAAAAACACGTGTCCCTTTAAATCACGTCACGTACAGGTATATGAAGAGCTCGCCCAGATAGAAAAAAAATGACTACCGTTGGGGGGACGTTGGGGTTGAAGGGTATTGTTGTTGTTGTTGTTGTTGGTGGTGGTGGTGTGAAGGTGATTGTGATTTCCCGTTCTTTCTTTCTTTTTAATATTTCTGGTGTGTGTGTGTGTGTGTGTGTGTGTGTGTGTGTGTGTGTGTGTGTTACTATATCTTAACACACAAAGATGATCGCCAATGAAAAAATAAGGTATAAAACAACGAGAACAAAATCAAAACGAAAGAAACTATATCATCAAACAACAACTATTATATAAAGAACAAAAACAATAATAACGAAAATCAATAGAATGAGAAATGAGACCAGAAGAAACCAGGGAAGAAAGGACAACCACCACTACCAGAACCACCACAACCACCACCACCACCCACAACCACCACCACCACCACCTACCCTCCTTACCTGTGCTGTAAATCGCCTCACCTGGCATACTTGACGACCTCGCGGACACCACCTGACGATTCCCCGCCTCACGAGACCTTCACTTTCTGTCTGACCTTTCCTTCCTCACCTGACCTTTCCTCCCGGTGCATTCAAGGACGTTCAATGACCTTTAGGAGACATCTTATGACTCTTGATGTATATGTGAGATGGAGAGAGTGTAGGTATGAGAGATAGATAGATAGATGTATAAAGATAGAAAGAGGAAAACAAGAAAAAAAAGTAGAAAAAAGAGAGATAGAGGAGAGAGGAAAGAAGAGAAGGGTGGAGAGCGTGGATAGAAGTATGCTCAAAGATACGCGGATTAAAACAGAGGACATACGAGAGGGCAGAAGGACAACAGGGCAGGGATGAGAGGTGCTGAGGGAGAGATGGCGAGTGAGAGGGAAGCGTGAGTGGGCAGAGGAGAGGTAGAGAAGTGGACGAGTGGGAGGGAGAGGAGTGGACGGGTGAGAGGGAGAGGAGTAGGTGAAGGAGGAGAGGAGAGAGAAAGGCAGCGGGATTGGGCGGAGAGAAGAGAGGAATGGGAGAGAGGAAAAAAGATGGAGGAGGAAGAGGAAGAGGAAGAGGAAGAAATTAGAAAACAATGGGAAAGTGCACCAGGTGTCGATGAGAGAGAGAGAGAGAGAGAGAGAGAGAGAGAGAGAGAGAGAGAGAGAGAGAGAGAGAGAGAGAGAGAGAGAGAGAGAGAGAGATGTGATTCTCCTCGGAAAAGTTTTGAACGGCTTCTTCTGACATTCAATTCAATTCTTAAAACGTGAACTTTTTAGATCTTCCTCCTCTTCTTATTCCTCCTCCTCCTCCTCCTCCTCCTCCTCCTCCTCCTCCTCCTCCTCCTCCTCGTCTCTTTGTAGGCGCCTTCAGATCGTCAATAAAAATGCCTCCTTTGACTAGTGAGCCATAAATATACGCTTAAGATAAATATTTTTCCCTCTATTTTTATATCCAAATTTTCCTTTACGCATAACCTACGCTGTTTACTTTTCGGCCTCAGTTTTCCTTCATCTCGCAAACTCCTCGAACTATACCAGTCCTCTTTATGGAACACACATTTTCCTCTTGACTTTTTCCTCTTGAGTTTATATCATTTCTCTTCGTCTTATTTGGTTATTTTTTCTTCGTGATGTTTCTACCTACATAACTAAAACCTGGTTCTTACATTCTTCTTTTGCCTTTTTTATTGCTATCCTCCTGGTGTTATTTGCTTGTATTTTCTCCTTTTCTTTCTTTCATTCTTATTCTTTTTTTCCTGACATCCTTTTTCTCTCGGTTAAGGTGTACTGCATTTATCTATATTCTTCTCTTCCTTCTTTACTCTCATTTACCTTCACACACGCACACATAAAAACACAGAAGCAACACTCACTGACTCAAACCAAACACACACAGCAAAAACAAACACATAAACAGAACTAACTCACACACAAACACTTAAACACCCCTCCCCTCTCGCCCACACACAAACGCAAACACACAATCAACACTCACCGACTCATTCGTGATCTCCCGCACCGTGCAGTCCAGGGTCACGGTATTGCCCAAGAACACCCGGGTCGAAGTCACGTTGCCCTCCGCGAAGTAAGGACGCGGAACCTGCTCGGCCTCCTCCTTCAGCCTCTCGTGAGCGTGAATGTGGTGAGCGTGGTCGTACATCCCCTCCGAAACGACCACGAACCTTGCTGTCTTCATCATCAAAGGTGCTGGCTGTGGCGTGTGGTGGGTTGGGGACGAGGAGGAGGAGGAGGAGGAGGAGGTGTAAGATGACGGCGGGGATAGTTGGTTGGGATTAGCCGGGTAGTTGGGACTCATAACATAAGACGATGGTTTGGATTTTGAGACAGAGGATGCTGAGGAGGAGGAGGAAGAAGAAGAGGAGGAGGAGGAAGAGGGTAGCTGGTTGACATAAGAGGAGGGTTGATACTTCGAATTCGCTTGGTAAGAGGAAGACTGCTGGGAGGAGGAGGAGGAGTAAGAGGAGGAAGAGGAAGGGTATGACTTTGGAGAGGAAGGGTAATGCTTCGAGGAGGGATGTTGATAGGATGCGTAGGAGTGAAAGGGAGAGGAATGGCGGGACTGGAAGGAGTGGTGATGATAGTGATGGTGAGGCTGGTGGTGGTGGTGATGGTGATGGGGCTTGAAGGAGCGATGAGCGGAAGAGGATGAAGAGGAGGAGGGAGGGACAAAGGATACTCGTGAGGGGAAGAGTCGAGGTAGAGTGTCCGCGGCAGCCAACCCTGAAACAGAAAATGGAAGACGTGGTTTTAATTTAACGTGAATTTTAGAAGGGTTTAATAGGGGAATAAAGAATAAAATTAGTGAAGATATTAAGAGACAAAGTTTATGGAATTTGGAATATAGAATGAGAGAGGGGGCTCATTTTTATGCTAATTTAAGTAAGATAAGATATAATATTAGTGGTAGAAAAAAAAGGAATAGAGAGGCTGATATTAAAAGGAAAATAGTACATAAAGTTTGTTATGCAGAGTTAGATAATTGGTTCTGAATTATTATGGATATGAGTAAGTAAGAGACAAATAAAAAGTAGGAAAAATAGATAAACTAATATTAAAAGACAGACTATAAGGTTTTAAATTAAGAATGAGAGAAGGTGAATTTGAAATCATTGTAGGTTTAAGACAGAAAATGAGTGATAGAGAAAATACGAATAACAGATGTAGAAAAACTAGAATTAAAAAAGTTTATAAAGTTTAAAACAAAGAATGAGAGCAAGGCTTTTAGATTATTATGAGTTTTGAGTAGTTTGAAATATGGGAATAAAGTTTAGAGAGTTTTTTGGACACTTTCTAGATGCTCCTCAGATAATTAAATATTTGAAATGCAAATTAGAACCGACTTAGAAACAAAAAAATAACTCAGATTATTAAAAAGTCAATACAGAGGAAAATAATATGATAAAAATGAGATAGAAAATAATTATCAAAACAGAATCTGAAATGTAAAATACTGAAAAAGCTAAAAATTATAAACAAGGCCATTAATTAGAACATATTCGTCAAAAAACATGTAGTTGTAAAATGAATATAAACTTTTAACAACGGCATGCAGTTAGGGAAAGGCAAATCCCCGTTGAAAGCTCATGTTTATTAAGAGTTAGAAAATGTTGTTCCGTTTTAAAATGACTGACAAATGGAAAACATAGTACGGGAAATTTTAAACTGCACAGTTGTTAGATGTTATTTCAGTAAAAGTCACGTTAGAATATATGAAGCTGAGCAGGAAAGCAAAAAGATAGTTACGTAAAGGCAGACAGATGATAGATAGATGCATAGATAGATAGACGGCCATATAAATAATAGATAGATAGATAGATAGATAGATTAACAGGTTAGAGAAATCGATAGGTATGCAAAATTATAGTATAGGAATTAATCTCTCTTTTGGCGGATTTTTTTTATTTCTCTTAGATTTTGCCCTTGAGCTGTTTCCTCTACCATAAGAAAAATAAATTTGACAGGTAACTAGACAGGTAATTGCACATAAGACAGGTACAGCTGGTAGGTAAGTAAATAGACAGGCAAATAGATAGTGAGACAGAGAGATGGAAGCAAGGAAAGACAGAGAGAGGGAGGGAGGGAGAGAGGGGGAGGAGGAGGGCACTAATCAAGAATCAAACAGAGGAAAAGAAAAAGAGCGAGAGATGGAAGGAAAATAAGGAAAAGAGGAAAAGAGGAAAAGAAAAAGAGCAAGATATGGAAGGAAAATAAGGAAAATATGAAAAGACAAACATCCTCTAACAGTGAAATTATAAATAAAAACATGAAAATAAGCAACGTGTTTACATCTCCTTGCTTGTGTTAGTTGCGGCGTAAGGAATTTGTGTCATTTATTACGCAAGTATTTCATCAAAGAGAGAGAGAGAGAGAGGGAGAGGGAGAGGGAGACGGAGACGGAGAGGGAGGGACGGAAAGAGACAGGGACAAAGACATTCAAAGAGACAGACAGACAGAGACAGAGAGCGAGTCAGCAAGCAATATACGTTCCATGAGGATGAAGGAGTAAGTGGAAGTAATTGCTACACGACTCACACACACACACACACACACACACACACACACACACACACACACACACACACACACACATAACTCTCACCCACGAAAACACAGACTTCAGGATAGCTTTTTCTCATTGCATGCATGTGTGAGTATTCTAATGTACGTATGAATGAGAACGTGTGTGCGTGTGTGTGCGTGTGCGTCCGAGCGATAATGAGGCACAAAGACACACACACACACACACACACACAGGGACCTCTCTGGCGTCTGTATCAGGTGGACCAAATGAGACGTATGCGGTGCTTGGCCACACATTAAGGAGCCTTCAAAAAGACACGCGAGCCATACCCCAAAGAAGGCGACTGAGGCCCACGCCCGTTACCTTGATCCAGTCCATTCCCGTGACTCTTAAGAAATAGACCTCACGATGTTACAGGAGGTAGAGAGGATGGAATGAAGTAGTGTGTTAGGTATTAGATAAAGAGATAGGAGATAGATGAAATTGATAAGAGAGACACAGAAGAAAGACAAAGGAAAGATAGAAGTATATTTAGGAAGGAAAAGTCAGGTGATAATTAGGAAGGCAAGCAAGACCTCACGATGTTACAGGAGGTAGAGAGGATGGAATGAAGTGTGTGTTAGGTATTAGATAAAGAGATAGGAGATAGATGAAATTAGATAAGAGACAAAAGAAAGACGGAAGTATATTTAGGAAGGAAAAGTCAGGTGATAATTAGGAAGGCAAAGGAGAAGTTATTCAGGTAATGCATAGCGGATAGATTATGATAGTGAATTAGGTACAAACAATCTCGTGTCCCTTCACATTTGTTCAACTATAAATCCTTCGACATGAGTAAGTGTTCTTTTATACACATCTAGGACAGGGTATAAGGGGATCATGCATATAAAGCCGTCTCTCCGTTTTCTTTCTCCCTCAAATAAAAACCTTCATCGTAAACTATATGATTCGTAATGAGACGTTAAAATCCTGAGAGTATTTTTGGCGCTCCCTGTCATTAGCGTCAATCAGGGAGGAGTAGCGTGAAAACCTCAATGGTCACGAAAAAAAGGTGAGGGAGAAAATATAAAATGCCATAAGGTCAGAGAGGAAAAAGGACGCGGATTGCATGGACGTTAAGGCGGTCTAATTGTACAGGTGACCTTATGCCTCTGACCTTTAAAAATAGCGCCAGGTTTGTAGAGGTAAGTTGTGTTAGAACGTAGGGTTTGGGTAGGCATTTCCTCGTTATTTGAAGCGAAATGAGATAGAGAAGAGATAGAGAAAGGTAGGAAACAAGGACACTAACTATATAATTGTACCGGTGACTTATGCCTCTGATCTTTAAAAAATAGCGCCAGGTTTGTGAAGGTAAGTTGTGTTAGAAAGTATGGTTTGGGTAGCCATTTGAACGTTATTTGAAGCGAAAAGAGATTGAGAAGAGATAGACTTTTAGAAATAGCGCCAGTTTTGTAAAGGTAAGTTGTATTAGAAAGTAGGGTTTTGGTAGGCATTTCCTCGTTATTTGAAGCGAAATGAGATAGAGAAGAGATAGAGAAAGGCAGGAAACAAAGACACAAACTATAGAATAACACAAAATATGGTGTAATTGAAAACCAGATAAACAGTGAACGAACAAAATAAAAAAAATAAAAAAAATAGAAGGGATAAGAAAGGGAGAACAAGGAAAAAAGGTTGAAAAAGAAAAAAAAACAGAAAACTCGATAAAGAAATGCGAAATACGAACGAAAGAGGAGAAAGAAAACAAGGATAATGTTGAAATTACGAATAGAAAAAAAAGAGAAAACACTAAAAATAAAAGTTGATAAAAGAAAAAACGCTATAAAAAAACTAAGGAAAAGTTGCAAAAATGAAAATAACACACAAAAAAGATAAAAGAAAAAAACGAAAAGTCGAGAAAAAACGCAAAAAAAAAACACAAGACTTGAAAAAGGAGACAAAAAAACTTCAGACCGTGACAAAAAATGAAGGCTCACCCAACAACCCACCGCCCCAGCTGATGACAAAATTCCAGGGCAAAGAACGTCCCATTAACAGTCTTCTCGGCGTTATTAACATCCCATTACCACTAGGAACGAGGCGCCGGGATTACCATAATGCCACACACTCTGCATCGCGAACGAAAGACGAGGCGAGAAAAAGAAAAGTAGAGGGAGAGAGAAAGAGAAATTGTGCGTCGCCTGTGAAATCATCTCACGTAATGGAGGGAGTGATGATAAGGGAGAGAGAGAGAGAGAGAGAGAGAGAGAGAGAGAGAGAGAGAGAGAGAGAGAGAGAGAGAGAGGGAAATAGGGAAGTTCTGAATATGAAGGAAATAAAGAAGGAAGGAATGTTAGAAAGAGAAGAAGGAATGACAACAGAAAAGTGGAAACCGTTGGGGGGGAGAGAGAGAGAGAGAGAGAGAGAGAGAGAGAGAGAGAGAGAGAGAGAGAGAGAGAGAGAGAGAGAGAGAGAGAGAGAGAGAGAGAGAGAGAGAGAGAGAGAGAGAGACTCAAATGCATAGCGAAAGGAATAAAAAAATAGAGAAAGGAAAAACTACTAAAAGGAAAAAAAAGAGAAAGAAAAAAACAAACAAAAAACAGTAAAGGAAAAAAATAACAACATCAAAAGAAACAGAGGAAGAACAGACACGCTCATAAACTCCTTTGCAACAGATCGACATTGACAGCAGCCCAAGCCCCATCGGCCGGGCTTGGGCGGGGAATAAACAGAGAGGCTTCGGCGCACCTTTTAGCGGGGCACACCTGGGCGGGGGATTACCTGGCGAGGAGGAGGAGGTGGTGGAGTTTATGCGAAAAGTGAAGAGAAATATTTTGTGTACAACGGTAAGAAGGAGTAGAAATAGTTGCATGAAGAGGAGGAGGAGGAGGAGGAAGAGGAGAAGGAGGAGGAGGAGGACTGTAATGGAAGCGAAGACTATTTTTGGTACTGCAACAATGAGGAGGAGAAGGAAAAGGAGGAGGAAGAGGAAGAGGAGGAGGTGAAGGGCTTCTGTGAAGAGAAACGGGATGTATTTTGGTACTACGACAAGGAGGAAAATGAAACAGATAAAGAGGAGGAGGAGGAAGAAGAGGAGGAGGAGGAGAAATTGGCAAAGACGGTAGGAAGATATAATTTCAGTACTGCAGTGGAAATCGAGGAGGAGGAGGAGGAGGAGGAGGAGGAGGAGGAGGTCATATTGGTATTAAATTGGAAAGGGAAGGGAAGGGAGAGGCAGCCGGTGGAGAGAGGAGGAGGAAGAGGTTTTGGGAGGGAGGAGGGAGGGGGGAGGAAGAATTGAGGTGGACGATTGAAAAGAGAAGAAGAAAAAGGTGGAAAGAGAGAGAAAGTAAGAAAATGGGTAAAGAGGGGAGAAGAGGAAAGGAAATGGATCGAAGAGGGAAGAAGAGGAAGGGGAAGGAAAACAGGAGGAAGATGAAAGGGGAGAAGAGAAAGGAAAAGGGAGAAGTTAGAATGATCAGGTTAAGGAATGATATTTGGGAGGATATGGAAGAAGACTCGATAGGGGAGGGAAGGGGAAGGGAAGGGAAGGGAAGGGAAGGGAAGGGAAGTTAAGGGATTAGATTTAGAAAGGGAAAGTACCGGAGTCAGTAAGTTACCTGTGAGAGAGAGAGAGAGAGAGAGAGAGAGAGAGAGAGAGAGAGAGAGAGAGAGAGAGAGAGAGAGAGAGAGAGAGAGAGAGAGAGAGAGAGAGAGAGCAATAATCAAGGAGACAGAGAAAGAAAAAAAAATAAGAAAAAAGAAAACGCGAAGAGATGGAAGGAAAAGAAGGAAAATATGAAAAGAGAAAGCAGGGAGGAGAAAATGTGGAGAGGATGTGAGAGGGAGAAATAAAGGGGAGAGGAAAAAGAGGGGTGAAGGGAAGATGAAAGGAAGAGAGGGAAGGGAAAGAGGAAAAAAAATAAAATGCCAGAGGGTAGACGCCGGACCAAAGAGGGAGAGGAAAACTTATTGGATTTTTTTTATTTAACACTTTTTATTAAACCTAAATTCATAAAAGATAAGCAAGAAATAAACTACTACTTCTACTACTACTACTACTACTACTACTACTACTGCTATCGCCATATTACTTCTACGTCATATTTCCAAACCATCTTTCTGTACAAAATATTAAAGGAATAATTTCAGTTTTTTTCTCTGTTTTGCTTCTACATTAATCTTATTTTTGTATTATTTTCCTTTTCATGAGTGGGAGGTAGTGTGTGTGTGTGTGTGTGTGTGTGTGTGTGTGTGTGTGTGTGTGTGTGTGTGTGTGTGTGTGTGTGATGGACGTTGCCTCTTTTCTTGACAGGGAAGCGGCAATGGCTGTTAACACGTATTTTGCAAGATTCCCTCATTGATTTCAACGCACTCACTTTATGCCCGTCTCTGCCTTTGAATCTGTCTGTCCGCTATGCAAGGTTTCGTATCGACCTGCACACTGGCCTTCTCTCTACCTTTCTGTATCTCTTCCTGTTTGTCCGTCGCTCTATCTGTCTGTTTTTAAGTTTTCATCTCTGTCTGTCCCTCTCTGTTTATCCTTTTGAGTGTCTGGGTCCTGTTTGTCTGATTCTTTTTTTTTTCATTCCTTTCATTTCTCTTTGATTCGTCTTTTTATTGCTTTTCTCTTTGCTTCCCTTTCTTTGTCTCTCTTTGTGCGTTTGGGGTATTTTTTAACGTGTCTCCTTTCCTCTCTCAATTGTTTGTGTGCCTGATTTTCCCTTTTTCCCTTTTTTCATTTATCTGAGTTTCATTCTTTATTGTTTTCTCTTTGCCTCTCTCTCTTTTTGTCCGCTCCTTTTCTCTGTTATGTCTGTTTATTTAGTTTTCTCTTCCTCTCCTGTCCTTTCCTTTCCTTGTTCTCTTCCTCCACTCATCCATCCTTTCTCTCGCTTTTCCCTATTCTTCCTGTCTTCCACTCTTTCTTTTTCTTCCTTCTTCCCAGTCTTTCCATGTCTTCCTTCCTCCCTGTCTTTTATTCCCTTCCTCTCTCCCTTTCTTTCTCTTTCCTTCTCTTCCTGTCTTCCATTCGTTCGCTTTTCCCTATTCTTCCTGTCTTTCATTCTTTCTTTTTCTTCCTATTTCTCAGTCTTTCCCTCTCTTCCTTCCTCCCAGTGTCTCATTCCCTTCCTCTCTCCCTCTCATTCTCTTTCCTTCTCTTCCCCTCTCCCATGCGTTCCTTCTTTTCCTCCCTTCTCCTCTCCCCTTCTACGCTAACTCATTCCTTCTTCTCTCTTCATTTTCTCCCCACAACGTTTTCCATCGTCGTCACTCAAGGGGGGACTAAAACTTACCGCATATGCCTCCTACACTAAGAGAGAGGAGCTTGTTAGAGTGAGCTGCAACGCTGACTTCGCTTTTTCTTGTGTTTCTTACGCGTGTAAACATCATCTACGCGATTCGGTATTCACTTTGATAACGTGAACTCGATTTTTTTGTACCCTACGACTTTTTTTTTTGTTTTGTTTACTTGTGTTTAGCTTTGTTTTCTTTGTCCTAATTCCTCTGTTTGTTTTGATATGGATTTCTTGTTTTGATTTCGTCTTTGTTATTCTCTCTGTCTGTCTGTCTGTCTCTTTCATAATAATAAGCCCTTGATGCAGCCAGTCTCATTTTCTTTGTGTTTTTATGTAAATGTCAAGAGAGAGAGAGAGAGAGAGAGAGAGAGAGAGAGAGAGAGAGAGAGAGAGAGAGAGAGAGAGAGAGAAAGAGAGAGAGCATATGATTTAGTCTTCTCTTTATATATTTTTTTTTTCATTTTCGACATTTTAGTTAAAATAAGAATGGAATGACAAAAGGAATAAGAGTAAGCTGATAAAGAGGGAGATGGAAGTAGGAGAATAGAAGAGGAACAGCAACAGAAAGAAGAAGAGGAGGAGGAGGAGGAGGAGGAGGAGGGGGAGGTGAAAAAGGGTTAGGGAGAGTTGGGAAAGAGAACACAGAAGAAAAAAGAGGAGGAGGAGGAGGAGGAGGATTGGGGAAAAGGTAAAAGGGTAATAAAATGAGAGGAGGTTTACGAGGAGGAGGAAGAGGAAGAGGAGGAGGAAGAGGAAGAGGAGGAGGAGGAGGAGGAGGAGGAGGAGGAAGACGACGACGTGAAAGAAGATCAAGAGAGAGAGAGAATAAAACTGAGCACATAGGAAGAAAAAAAAAGACGAAGAAGGAAACAAAAACATGAGAAACGTTAATAAAAGATGAAAAAAATGAAAAAAATGACTTACCACGAAACGAAACAAGACAATTAAACATATCTCAAAAACACATCCACAAAAAAGATAATCCAACGTTCTGAGACGAAAACTGAAGCAAAAAAAACGAAACAAACAAGTCAGCTAATAAATATACAAGTGCCCCCCTCTCAATGTCCTCTTTGTTAAACCGCGGAAAAGAAAACGGATTACCTCTAACATTTTTCCTCTTAAAGTCTCGTGCCCTCGAACTTTGCTTTGTGGGAAGGATAATGAATACGTGGTAGTACTGCGAGCCCTAAAAATCAAGGTAGAAAAGAAGAAAAATAATAAAAGAAGGTAATTGAGGGAGACGGGATGATTGGTCTAGGAGGGGGAAGAATGGGAATGAAGGAGAAAGAAAGGGATTGAGAGAAAAATGGGAGGGGGTCATTACGAGAGAGAGAGAGAGAGAGAGAGAGAGAGAGAGAGAGAGAGAGAGAGAGAGAGAGAGAGAGAGAGAGAGAGAGAGAGAGAGATTTGAGGACACAGTGAAAATGGTATACAGTGTCGTCCCTAGAGGCAAAAGGATGCTGGGAAAAGGAGGAGAAGGAAGAAGAGGAAGAGAGAAAATGGAAAACGAGGTCAAAGAGAAAGGGGTGAAGAGGGAAGCAGCTAGGAAGAAGAGGGGAGATGGGAAGGGGAGGTAAGGGAAGGGGAGGATGTAAGGGGAGAAGGGAGCTTACGTGGCTGGTCTGAGCAGGTGAGGTTAGCCCACATACCCCATGGGAAATATATCCAAACACCTCTCTCTCTCTCTCTCTCTCTCTCTCTCTCTCTCTCTCTCTCTCTTGCTCTCTTTCCCTCTCTCGTGCGTATGTGTGTGTGCGTGTGTGTGTTATCGAACGTGTTGCAAGCATGAATACGTCCAGCACTTTTTCTTCCATTTCACTCACCTCGACCATCCCAGTTTTTAAAAGGCGCAAAAAACACACGTGAAATACCGTTGTATGTGTACCTGGGCCCGCACACCCCTCGGTCACCTGTGCAGCCACCACCACCACGACACACCTGACATACCTTTACCTGTGTCTGGGGTGTGATATGAGTTTTTATACACCTGCCCGGACATCTGACAGGGAAAAAGAGGGTGAAGGGAGAGAGAGACACACTTCTCCCTTGTCGATATAGGTGATAGCCTTACATGACATACTCCAAGACCCTTATGAGATATTCACGCCTCCTCCTCTTCCTTCTCTTCCTCTTGCTCCTCTTCCTCTACCTCCTGTACCTTCACCTCTTCCTTCACTTTCTTTTCTATCCTATTCCTCCTCTTTTTTGGTGCTGTAGTCCTTCATTCCTTGCTATCTATCCTCCTTCTGTATCTATCTTGCTTCCCTTTCCACATCTTCGTCCTCCTCCTCCTCCTCCTCCTCCTTGTCTTCGATTTCCTATTTATCATCTTCCTTCTCCTGTTCCTCATATTCATCACTTTCGTCTTCCTCGTTTCTCAAATGTCTTGTTAGCCTTGTCTCCTGTCCTCCTTTTCCTCTTGCTCCTTCTCTTCCTCCACCTTTCCCTGTTCTCACTTTTATTTCCCTCACTTCGCATTACGGTACAGAGCAATGTAGTAAATTTCGTAACCTCACCCCTTGCCGCTACTTTGCACACAACATTACCTCCTCATTTTCTCCTTGAACTTTTACCTCTCCTCCTCCTCCTCCTCTTCCTCTTCTTCTCTCTTCAAGCATGTCTTTCCTTACGTGCTAACATGCAACCGTCAAACCTGCGCATGTCCACCTAAACCTAATAGCGACTGACTTTCATGATATCAGAAGAGAACTAGAAAAACAAGTGGGCGTTTAGGACTTTGGTAAGAACGCTCTGCTTGTGGTGTTTAAACGTCTATTGGGGTTGTTTTTATTCCATTTATAGGTGTTTGATTGTGTCTCCTTTCCCTCCCTCCCCTTCCTCCGCCTTCTCTCTCTGCCTTCTTTTTCTCTATCGTCCTCTATTCCATTTTTTTCTTATGACTTTCTTCTACTTTTCTTCTCTCCATTCCCTCCTTTTCTCTGTATTTCTCTCCTTTTTCCTTTCTTTCTTTCCTGTCCCTTCTTGGTTTCTTGTGGTCTTGTGTTGCCTTGGTGTTTAATGAGAGAGTGTTCGATTCCTTTCTTGTGGTTTCTTAAGTCAATAATTCCTGTTTGGGTCTTGTAAGCAAATTGTGCAGTCGTGATTTCCGAGACTGCGGTTTGCTGGTCCACAAAGTCTTCTTGAGGAAATGTTTCGTCTGCTTATTGGGAAAGTTTGACGGGTGTGTGTGTGTGTGTGTGTGTGTGTGTGTGTGTGTGTGTGTGTGTGTGTGTGTGTAATCTCGGCCTGGGGAAGGTTTGAAAGGGTGTTTGATTTGCTTAGGGAGTGATAAAATTGTGTGTGTTTGTATATCTGAGAGAGAGAGAGAGAGAGAGAGAGAGAGAGAGAGAGAGAGAGAGAGAGAGAGAGAGAGAGAGAGAGAGAGAGAGAGCAAATTTAATACTGTAAACAAGATGAAGGACCAGCCAGGGAGCCACAGCCACCCCCAGGGGACGGAGGGCGGCCCCAGGTGACTCTTGCCTTCACAACGGGGCGGCGCGTGAGGCTGGGTGACCTGGCCCTCGCTATGTCTGTGTCTGTGTTAGTGTTACTCTGTGTGGGGGGCGGAGGGGGGGGTAATGTGTTTAGGTGTGTGTGTGTGGGGGAGTGGATATGTGTGTATGAGGGGGGGATGTGTGGAGGAGGGGGGTTCCTCTGTGTGTGTGTGTGTGTGTGTGTGTGTGTGTGTGTGTTACGTAAACGAGGGGACGATTTTCACTTTCATTATTGGCTTGTTTGACTGTTCCTCTTATCTCTTGTCCTAGCTCTTGTCTACGTATGAGAGGATTCAGGATATATATATGTAGAATACTGCAGATCATGCAAATAACGAACTCTTTCTTTCAGCCCACTTCTTTGATTCTTTCCCGAAATTGACCCCCTCTTGGCATTTTTACTTTTGTTTTTTTTTTTTTGCAGTAGCAGAATTAACGATCAGTTGTAATTTGGAAACACTGCTTTATAATAACAAGTGGAAAGATAAAGTTAAGAAGCGTGGACGAAAGAAATAATCCGGGGAGCGTTGAGAGCCATCTGGCGGCGGCAGTACCGACTCAGATGCCTGACGTCATTAATCTCAGGCGCGGGCCTTCACAAAGAGACGGTCTTGGCCTACCTCGCTATTTTTCATCTTCATTCCTCCTCCTAATCCTCCTCCTCTTCCTCTTTCATCTTCTCTCCCTCCTCTTTCCTCTTCCTTCTCCTCTGAGGTGTGTCATTGCATTAATCAAGATAATTGTCATTTAATCCGCGCCTCTTGTAATTTTTTTTTCTTTATCTTTCTTTAATTGCATTCATATTTATCTTTCTCCTCTGGGCTGGTGAGGAATGTTCGTTGAGTTCGTTTTAATCACGCGTTCCTTTCGTTCGTTAACACGGGTCGGTAATTAGTGCAAGATAATGATAATTGGTTTCCCTGCGCGCGCTGTGTGATCATGATTTAGTCCGTCATTATGTTCTATTTCCGCCCCGTGAGCTGCCTAATGATCGGGATTATTGTCGTGATTACTTGTAAAGATGTTTTAATACGCATGTGTGTGTGTGTGTGTGTGTGTGTGTGTGTGTGTGTGTGTGTGTGTGTGTGTGTGTGTGTTTAAAGCTATGATTCGTACCTCCGTGTGTGCGTGCAAGAACTAAAACACACACACACACACACACACACACACACACACACACACACACACATACACACACAACATATAAACACACAATATTAATTAACAACCAAAACTTTTTAATATTATTCAAGTCCTCCTCCTCTTCCTCTTCCACCTCCGCCTCCTTCTCCTCCTCCTCCTCTTCTTCTTCATCCTTCTTCCCCTCATCCTATTCTTCCTCCTCTGACATCACTACAATCTTCTTACTCAACCTCATCTTCCTTTCCTTTTACCTCCAAGTCTTCCACAAGCTCTTCTTACTTCTCCTCCTCTTCCTCTTTCTCAAACTCATCTCATTTTCCGTTTACTTACAAGCCTTCCACAAGCTCCACTTCTCTACCTTCTTCGCCTCCTCCTCCTCCTCATGGCCACAAGTTTAATGAGAAGTATAGGACAAGCAGCAAGTTTGGCCATAACTCAGGTGTTCTTGGCCTACCTGACCTGCCTGCATCCCGGCCCGGCTGATTAAGCGTAATTTATGGATTCAATATTCTAAGGTTACCCCCTCCGCCCCCTGGTTTTCTGTGTGACCCTTTCCTCTGGACTTTTGTTTGTAGAGTTCTGGGGTATTTTTATTTATATTTATAGGCTTACTCCTTTTTACTCTGCCTCCTCCTCTTTCTCTATCGATTGCTATTGTAATTTCTCGTTTTTTTTCTTCTTAATTTTTCTCTGTATTTTTTCTTCATTTGTTCCTTCACTTCTGTTTTTCTTCTCGTCCTCCTCCTCCTCCTCCTCTCTACTTCTCATTTTCCTCTCTACCCTATCCTCGTTTTTCCTCATTTCTTCCTTCCGTAACTGTATTTTTCTATCTCTCCTCCAGTTCCTAGTTTTCCTTATTTTCCTCCTCCACTTTCGTTGTTACCAGCTGAGGAAGTGTAATTAGACAGGTTTGGATAAAGAAAAAAATATCATTATCCTCCTTTTCTCTCCTCCTTTCTCTCTCTTTTTTAAATTCCGCTTTGTCCAGGTGAGCGAGGAAGGAAGGGAGGCAAGGAGGGAAAATTAGGTAAACATATCAAAAAGAGAGAAACGGTAAATTCAGGTATACTAGCATATTTAAGTACCTGTGCATGTCCCCATAAGTGAGTGTGTGTGTGTGTGTGTGTGTGTGTGTGTGTGTGTGTGTGTGTGTGCGCTTCCATCATTCCAGCAATCAAGATAGCGGCTGTTTCATGTAATATTTCGGGTCATTGATTTTGACGTGAATTGGGTATTTCTGTGTTTGTCGCGGTGAGCTGTTTTGCTGCCGTGTTTGCCTCGTCCATGTTATTGCTGTCGCTGTTTGGAGTAGTTGGTATGCGGTAAAAAGATTCGTTGGCGGGTAGCTGAATATAACCTGATTTTGATGTCAAGGTAAATTGCATAGTTAAACACACACACACACACACACACACACACACACGCACATACTCACTCTCCCTCTCCCCCTGTACACACACAATCCACTTCCCTTACACACACACACACACACACACACACATTTTCCCTCCCTCCCCCTCACTGATCCCTTCCTCCCTTCCCCCTCTCTCCCCCTCTCGCACACAAATTAAAACAATATGTAACATTGTACGTGTGTGTCTCACTGACCGTAAATTGCCACAAATATGCGAAATGGAATATGAAAATAGTACGGAGCGGTAAATTCAGGTCATGAAGGCTAACACGACTGGCAGGATGAGATCGTTAATACACAGACAACGAAGCTAGTTAATAATGAACTTTTTTAATCCAGATAATAAAAGGATAGTGAGAAAATGTAATACTGGAAAACAACTGGAATATTAACCGAAAAAGTGGGACAGAAAAATAGCGGAAAAAAAGAAGGGAATCGAGATGAATAAAATAGAATATGAAAAACTAATAGGAAGGAATAAAAAGGAAATAGAGTAAGGAAAGACAAGTTGAATAGAAGTAAAACATGAATAAAAACAGATAAAAATGGAATAGACGTGAGATAAAAAAAAATATGAAAATCTAATAAAAAAGAATAAAAAATAAGTAAAAAAAAAGAAAAACAGGTTAATGAAAATGGAATCAGAACAGGAATAACAAAATAAAATAAATCATAAATAATATAAATACTGCCCAAAAAATTAAGTATTCCAACCAATAACACTCAAAACACTTCAACAACCCAATCAGACCACCAACCATAATCACCCAAAACACACGAAGGCAAGGTTGGTGGGTTGGCACTGTGTTGGCACCATTACTTACCCAGTGTTGCCAGCACGAGGGCGACTCTCAGGCTGGCACGCACCATCACCCTGAGAAGGAGATAAAGGGAGGAGATTAATGTGGTGCATGGGAGAGAGAGAGGGAGAGAGGGAGAGGGAGAGGGAGAGAGAGAGGGAGGGAGGGAGAGGGTGGGTGTTGGGTGGATTTGGTAATAGTGGTCTTGATGGTGGAAGTGGAGATGTAGTTTAGATATTATTGTAGTTATAATCGTAGTAGTAGTAGTAGTAGTAGGAGGAGGAGGAGGAGGAGGAGGAGGTGGAAGGCGGTCAAGAAAAGGAGAAAGTGAAGGAGGGGGAGGAAAAGGAAAAAGAGAAGGAAAAGGAGGAGGAGGAGGAGGAGGAGGAGGAGAGGAAGTTAGTCGTAGTAGTAGTAGTAGTAGTAGTAGTAGTCATAATAATAAAAACATCAATAATAATCGTTACCAATAATATCAGTCAACATGATTCATTTAAATACCAATAGTGACTAAGTTAAGAACGCAATAATCGCATGTTTCCACGCATACAGAGTCAACAGGATAATAATTAGGTAAATGCAGGGAATGTTGACTTAATGCTAACCTGGATTACCTGGACTTAATTGTATGTTTAGAATATTACGTTTACCTGATCGAGAGGGGAGGAGAGAGGGAGAGGAGGGGAAGGCGATGAAGCGGGAAACGAGAAGAAGAGAGAGAGAAGATTAAAGTTATGGAGATGAACGCGAAGGGAAGGGAATAAGAAGTACGGACGAGTGTATAGGAATGAAATTGAATAAGATAACAAGGGAGAGAGGGAAGAGGAGGTCGAGATGCAAGGGACTGAAAAGAAGGAAGTAGCAGGTGAATGTAAGAATGAAATTGAATAAGATAACAAGGAAGAGAGAAAGGGGAGGAAGGTAATTCTTGATGCGAGAAACATGAAGAAACGAAAACAAGAATAGAGGTAAAGCAAAGAAGGAAGAAAGGGAGATAGAAAAAAGAAGGATAACGAGAATACAGAAAGACATGGGATAAAGAGGAAAGAAAGAGGAAAAAAAGATGAGTTAAGGAGAAATAGAAATAGAAAGACAGTGATGAAGAAGGTAGAGAAAGATAAAAGCAGGAAAGGAAAGAAGCAAGGAAGGGAAGGAAGGAGAGCAAATAAAAAAGAACGATAAACGAGAATATGGAGGAGGAGGAAGTGAAAATTATTGTATATCATTAAATGTGTGTTCATAAAATCATACCAAATTAGATGTGAATGAATGGTGATATAAAAAGTAGCTTGTTAATCAAATTCGTGTGAAGAAAGGGAAGTATAATGAGAGAGAGAGAGAGAGAGAGAGAGAGAGAGAGAGAGAGAGAGAGAGAGAGAGAGAGAGAGAGAGAGAGAGAGAGAGAGAGAGAGAGAGAGAGAGAGAGAGAGACAAGGAAATAAAGAATGGCATCGAAATAAAGAAAGAAAGAAAGAAAAAGAAAGGAAAGAGGATGAGGAAGGGAATGGAAGGGGAGTGTGTGTGAGAGAGAGAGACAGAGACACAGAGAGAGAGAGAGAGAGAGAGAGAGAGAGAGAGAGAGAGAGAGAGAGAGAGAGAGAGAGAGAGAGAGAGAGAGAGAGAGAGAGAGACAGAGAGAGACATAGCAAATTAACAAGGCCACTTTCCAAGCAATTAACACAACCCCATTCTGATTATTCGCGAGATAATGAGATGAACATATTTTTTCAACAGTCCTTATAGGCACGTTATTTAGCTTATTCCTGAGAGACTAGGGGCGTGTGCGTGGGTTTCAGGGCCAATATGGAACGGGGAACCTTTTTATATTTTTTTTACAGAAAGGAGACAGCACAAGGGCAAACAAAAAAAAGGAAACAACAATATAAAAAAAAGCCCGCTACTCGCTGCTAGTTTTGCTCTTTTTCTCTCTAATTCTTTCACACTTTATATGTTCTCTGTGCTCTCTACTTTCGTTCTTATCTACCTATCTACTCACTTAACCTATCTACCTCTTTTTCTCTGTTTATTTTTCTCTCTTGATTCTCTTTATTTACGTATATAGCTACCCTTCTATTTATCTACATCTTTTGTTAACTTTTTTCCGTTCTTTTTCTCGCTTATTTTTCATGCTGTCACGTTCCTGTTACTTTTATGTTTTGTGTTTTCTTGTTTAATTTTGTAGCGTTTTCTCTTTACTTACTCTCTCTCTCTCTCTCTCTCTCTCTCTCTCTCTCTCTCTCTCTTTCGCTATCTATCAATCTATCTATCTATCTATCTATATCTCTTTCACTTGATCAATGTTGCCCAATAGTTGTTACAGAATTTCAACCGTTAGTCTTTCGCGATATGTTATGTAATGAAGCCAACAGCAACAGCAACAACAACAACAACAACAACAACGGCCATCTAACAAAAAGCAACACCAAGAAGAAAATGAAATGAATGAATGAAGAACAAATATGAATAACAACTAGAATCGTTTTAGTTAATTAACACGACCAGCCGCAGCTCCTCCTCCTCCTCCTCCTCCTCCTCCTCAGTTGTGGTCGTGAGGAAGATTAATGAGTAGGGATTTCAAGACCATTAACTGCTTATTTAACTCCATAGGGAAGGCGATCTAGGAGGAGGAGGAGGAGGAGGAAAAAGAAGATGAAGAGGAGGAAGAGGAGAGGCGTGATGAAGAGTAAGCTTATAACAGAGTGGAGGAGAGGAGGAGGAAGAAGAGGAAAAGGAAGGGGAAGAAAAAGAGGAAGAGGCTGAGGAGGAGGCGGAGAAATTCAGAAATGAGAAAGATGATGAAAAAGAGGAAAAACTGAAATAGGAAAAGGAAGAAGAAATTGACAACGAGAGAAAAACGAAGAAGAGGAGGAGGAGAATGAAAAATGCAAAGACGAGGGTAATAATGAAGAAGCGGAAGACGATAAAGAGGGAGAGGAAGCAGAGGCTTAGGAAATAGAGATGCATTGTGAGAACCGAAGCTTGCAAAGGATGTTGATAAATGAAGGGAAGGTTATTGCCTGGGCCCGGTTGGTGGCACTAGATGCACGGAATTAATGGTCTGAGGCGGGCAAGGTGTAATGGGATGCAATTAACCTGTAAATGAGAATAGGTATACCTCTGTCACCTGGTAATTTAGAACCTTTGCGAATGATTTAAATATCAGGAATAAAATGAGGGAGTGATTATGTTTGGCTTAGATGATGTATGGATAGATATTGTAGGTTTTGATGAGAGAGAAAGAGAAAAAGAAAGTGTGTGTGTGTTTGTGAAAGGAAAATTACAACACCCAAATTTGACAGTCCAAAAACCTCGCTGGGACAAAATTAGAAGCCGAGGAAAAGAAAAAAAAATAAAGTGAGATGAGAAACGAGGTGGAATCAGGCACGAGAGAGAGAGAGAGAGAGAGAGAGAGAGAGAGAGAGAGAGAGAGAGAGAGAGAGAGAGAGAGAGAGAGAGAGAGAGAGAGAGAATGTGTAGCAGATAAAAAAAAAGTTAGATAGAGATGAGAAACGCGGTGACGAACAGGACATAGAAAGTTTGTGTGATTGCGTGAAAGAGAGAGAGAGAGAGAGAGAGAGAGAGAGAGAGAGAGAGAGAGAGAGAGAGAGAGAGAGAGAGAGAGAGAAAGCAGGACCCAGACTGTGAAAAGACCAGGGAACATATTTGTTTCCACACACACACACACACACACACACACACACACACACACACACACACACACACACACACCTTCTTTCTTACCTGAGCTGTGACACAAAGAAGACAAGCTCGTTAGCACCTGCAATGTCATTAAGCTGAGAATGCCTTTTGTCTTAGTTGCCCTCCCTCGAGTCCGTTTTCTATTTTTACAACTCCGTTTTTTCTCCTCGCGCTCCTTATTTGCATAGAATTGGTCTTTGTTCTATTAGCATCATTACAGGGGATACAATAGCACTTATGAGTCAAGGGGGACATGTTATAATTTTTAATGTATATGTGTGCATGTATGGATGTGTGATATGTGTAGTGGTTCGTGAAATTCTGTGTTATTAGAGCGGAAGAAGTAGGGAAGGGAAGGGCGAGAAGGAGAAACGAGGGTGGAAAATGAGGGAATGTTTAAGTAGAACGGAATTGGAGGATAAAAAAGAGAAAGGAGTGATGAAAAGAGTGAAGGGGATGAATAAGTTGAGGGAAATGGAAGGATGAGAAAGAAAAACGAGGAGTGAGAAAATGAAGAAATGAATCAGAAGGAAACGTGAGGATAAGAAAGAGAAAGGAGTGATGGAAAAAGTAGAATGGATGAATAAGTAGAAGAAAATGGGAGAATAAGAAAGAAAAAAGAGCGGTGAATAAGTGAAGAGATGAATAAGTAGAGGGAAACAGGAGTATGAGAAAGAGAAATGAGAGGTAATGAAAAGAGAGAAGGATGAGTAAGTAGAAGGAAATAGAAGGATGAGAAAGAGAAACTAATGATGAGAAGTATGAAGCGATGAATAAAGAGAAATGAGTAACCCCTGCATCATATTCCACCGGTAAAGAAAACGGGATCCGTGTGTTGAGCAAATGTTTGTTTCCCGTTATATAGATTAGTGTGGAAATCAATTGCATTCCGCTGGAGAGTTCAATGTTTTCAAGCCATTAGCCGGCGAGTTTGTGTGTTGTGAAATCTCTATAGCGAAACCGAATATGAGCACCGTTGAATACCTTTTTTATGCGTTGTGTTGTTATTTCGATATCAGAAGAGCTTTGTTATTTTATTTTTTGTTGTTTCGATATCAGAAGCTTATTTATTTTTCTTTATTTGGCTTTATTTATTTTTTTATTTATTTATTTGTTATTTTTGTCTTTATTATTTTATTTATCCATTATTTTTATGCATTTTTTATTACTTATTGATTTATTTATTTATATTTTTATTTATATGCCTTTACTTTTATTTCGATATCAGAAACTTCATTATTATTTTTTTTATACCACTCTGAAAGGAAAAATAAAGTATTGTTACACGAGATGGATTAATATTTTTTTTTGTTTACGCAAGTGATGTAAACATTCATTTATATAACAAGTTTTTGTAAGATATTTCATTTTTCTTTCAACTTAGGCACACGGACCCTCATACCTTCTCTCTCTCTCTCTCTCTCTCTCTCTCTCTCTCTCTCTCTCTCTCTCTCTCTCTCTCTCTCTTCGTTTGTCTTTCTCCTCCCCTTCCCCTTTCCTTCACAGTTCTTTCCTTTTCACTTTCTCCTTCTTCATTCCCTTTCTCTGTACATCCTTTCTTCGTCTTCCTACTCCCCTTCGCCTCTCCCTCACATTGTCTTTTTCACTTCCTTTCTCCTTTATTCCATTTCTCCCTTCATCTTTTCACCGTCCTTCCTTGTCCCTTCCCTCCACCCACATAAACATCTCTCTCTCTCAGCGACTTGGAGGTATCGTCTCTCTCCTCGTATTGTTGTCTCTGTCTTTGAGTTATGTGCCTTTGTTACGGAGAGAGAGAGAGAGAGAGAGAGAGAGAGAGAGAGAGAGAGTGAGAGTGAGAGAGAGAGATTTTAATATTTCTCTTTGGGGGAAAAAAACAGGGATTCTACTTTTGTTTCTTGAAGTTTAATTAAAATCCGAAAATATTTTTGTCTCAGAACGAAAACTCGACAAACTTTCCCCGCGTACAAACGGTAAACAGGTCGATGAATTCTTGGACACTACGTTGATAAATTAGAAAATAAATTGAAAAAAAAAATATCCACTAAAAATTATCGAAAAAATAAAACAGGAAAGTAATTTGACACTTTTGAAGCCTGAAAAATAAATTAACTACCTTACTGACACCTCGCAATATGCCTTTGGGTGTTACCTGGCTACTTGATTAACCTGTCAGATGCCTCGTCCATATTTCGTGTTCCGCTGTTTTCCTGCATGTCTCAGTCTTGTCGTTGTGTCAATCTTCAGGGCCCTCGTATTAATCACCACTCTAACTTTCCTCATTAGCCAAACAAGGAAAGCTAGCACAAGACGTCAGAAATATGAATCTTCAGCGTTGTTCAATTATCACGTGTCTCAATCCTGTCGTTGTGTCTGTCCCCAGTGCCCTCGTATTAATCACCACTCTAACTTTCCTCATTAGCCAAACAAGGAAAGCAAGCACAAGACGGCAGAAATATGAATCTTCAGCGTTGTTCAATTATCACATGTCTCAATCCTGTCGTTGTGTCTGTCCCCAGTGCACTCGTATTTAATCTCCACTCTAACTTTCCTCATCAGCCAAACAAGGAAAGCAAGCACCAGACGGCAGAAATATGATCTTCAGCGTTGTTCAGTTATCATGTGTCTCAATCCTGTCGTTCTGTCTGTCCCCAGTGCCCTCGTATTTAATCTCCACTCTAACTTTCGTCATCAGCCAAACAAGGAAAACAAGCACCAGACGACATAAATATGGACGCTAGCGTTGTTCACTCATTAAGTATCCAGGAACAGTACAACAGGAAGAGCTTGAGCAGTCTGATTACGATAAAGTTAATATTGTTTCACCTTGACACACCTAAGACAAATTTTGAAGCTTATTTTTGCTTCTCCATCGATTTTGTAAGGTCAGTCTCACGCGAGCTCCCTCTCTTCGTCACTAGAAATAATAACAGTAGGAGTAATAGTAGTGGTAGTAAGTAGTAGTAGTAGTAGTAGTAGTAGTAGTGGTAGTAGTAGTAGTAGTAGTAGTAGTAATAATAATAATAATAATAATAATAATAATAATAATAATAATAATAATAATAATAATAATAATAATAATGATAATAATAATAATAATAACTGTGGTGATAATTTCAATGTTTCGTCTCGTCTTAAGGGACAGGAAAACCACAATTCCGTTCCCTTCGTATTCGTCTCCCTGCGAATAGTAAAACTTCATGATTGGCTGAGGTTGTGTTTACCTGTGTGGGGGCCGCGGTTACCTGCACGTCCGGATTGTTGGAACTGATTAATATTCCTTTTGTCAACATTTGCTACCATTATCAGACGACCCTGGTTTGGAGTCTTGCCGTGAGCCGATTGGGTGGCAATTTTTCCATCGCCTAATGTTCATACGGTAATGTTCACAAACGTAATGCAAGGGAGTTTCGAAGTTTGTTTAGTCTTTTCGTTATAAATATTCGCCCACGTCACGTCTTTTGAGCCCAGTGTTTAAAGTCAGACATTGATATACACTGCATTTGGGGACTTTATTAGCGGCTGTGAGTATTTCCATGGGTAATTTTATGACTCTAGTGATAGTTTGACGAGACCTTTGCGCAGTGAATATGAAAAACTCGCTTGAAACCCCCAAGACTTAATTTTCAGTGGGGAGGATCTTATACCTTTGATTAGGCGGATATTCTAAAGCATTTCTGGGGGTTCTTAGCGGTTGTGAGTATTTCCATGGCTAATTTTACGAGCCTAGTGATAGTTTGACGAGACCTTTGCGCCATGAATATGAAAAACTCACTTGAAAGCAACAACACTTAATTTTCAGTGGAGAGGAAGGGAGGATCTTATACCTTTGATTAGGCGGATATTCTAAAGCATTTCTGGGGGTTCTTAGCGGTTGTGAGTATTTCCATGGGTAATTTTATGAGCCTAGTGGTAGTTTGACGAGACCTTTGCGCCGTGAATATGAAAAACACTCTTGAAAACCCCAACTACTCTCCTTTGAGGCCTTTGTAAATATTTCTTGTGAGAGTCAAAAGCATCTGAGAATACATTAATAATATTAGCATGACTTAATACATTGCAGGTTCATATGTATCAAGACACCTCTCCACACGAAATTGACCTCTCTTTTGGCTACTCTTTACTCTTGCCTATCATGGGAGCTGTAACGTTTTTTTTTTTTTTTTTTTTTCCCACTATTTTTGTTGCCCTTGAGCTGTCTCCTTTGTTGTAAAAAAAAAAATAATAATAACTAACCATAGAACGATCTTACATGTTTCCCCAGTTCTCAAGGGCAATGTTACCTACTTAATAATTATCGATGGCAATGTTATTTATTTGTACACTATACACCCACTTTCTGACACACCGTGATAACCTTTCGTCTGCCTTGTGTTATCTCCTGTTCCTCCCCCACCAATTACAAGCTAATGAGGTGAACTAATCATCAACCTCATTACAATAAATCACATTCACACAATTTTTCTTTTGCGTATTGGGAATTAAGTGCAAATGATTTTCTCGTTGTCAGAATTCCAGGTGGTGAATATTGATGTATTTTCATTATTTTGTTGAGATTGTATTTTTAATTAGTATTTTTAAAGCATTATACGATTGTGTGGCGTAATTTTCTGGTTTACAATGAGAGAGAGAGAGAGAGAGAGAGAGAGAGAGAGAGAGAGAGAGAGAGAGAGAGAGAGAGAGAGAGAGAGAGAAAATGCGGAAGGGAGGTAAATGAACAGGAATGAAGGCACGAGAAAAATGTGTGTGTGTGTGTGTGTGTGTGTGTGTGTGTGTGTGTGTGTGTAGAAAATAGCGAAGAATGAAAAAAAAATGTCAAAAATGTAATATCAGTTAATTAGTTTTACTCGAGAAAACAAACCTTACGTACGAACACACATCTTACGAAATAGGAGAATAAATATAGACAAGAAAAACAACATCAACGATCATTATTAAAAAGAACACACCCAATGTCTTAAACTCTCATTAAAAACACAAAACAAGAAACAAAACAAACACGTAGAATCAACAGAGTGGTGGAAGACGGAAATAAGAATAGTCAAACAGGTAGTGTGCGTGCGTGCGTCTGTGTGTGTGTGTGTGTGTGTGTGTGTGTGTGTGTGTGTGTGTGTGTGTGTGTGTGTGTGTGTGTACAAGGATATATGTGTGTGTGTTTGAGTAGGAGTGTTTGTCTGGATGTGGGGTGCGTGCCGGGTTGTGGAGGAACGGAAGGGGAGAGGGAGAGAGAGAAAGAGGAAAGAGAGAGGGAGAGAGAGAAAAGTATGGAGGAGGAAAAGAGTAAAGAGGGAGGAAAGTTAAAAAAAGAAGGAAAGGAGGGAGGGAAGAAGTTAGGAGGGAGAACAAGTATAGAAGAAGATAAAGTGTGTGTGTGTGTGTGTGTGTGTGTGTGTGTGTGTGTGTGTGTGTGTGTGTGTGTGTGTGGACGGACGGACGAGAAGGCATTGCAATAACTTACAATCGAGGGGAAATATGAGAGAGAGAGAGAGAGAGAGAGAGAGAGAGAGAGAGAGAGAGAGAGAGAGAGAGAGAGAGAGAGAGAGAGAGAGAGAGAGAGAAACGCACCCTCTTCGTACGCTTCACGTCCCCTTCTGTCTTGTGCCATTAATAATAATCAGTTGTGCTAATGAGGAAAGTTAACATGTAGTTAGGACTTGCCAGGTGTTATTTTTTTGCAGGTGAGAAAGAGGTACACGAACTGGGGTGAAAAAGAGCATAGAACTAATTTATATGTATGATTTTAATTCTCTAAAAGTCTAAATCATATGTAGATAATTTAATTCATATTTCTAAGTACTTTTAAATAACATAAAAAGAAGGGAGAATGAAAATAAAACGTGATATAGCTTTTAAAATACGGAAAAATGAAGAGAGATGAAGATTAAGAGAGAGGGAAAGTATAAATAAGAAGAGAAGGAAGAGGAGAAGTGAGCAAGAAAATGAAGTATACCAAATTAGGTGACGTGGAATCAATGTCATAATCTTCAATGTCATAATCTACAATGTCATAATCTTCAATGTCACAATCTACAAAGTCATAATCTACAATGTCAATCTTCAATGCCACAATCTACAAAGTCATAATCTACAATGTCAATCTTCAATGTCATAATCTACAATGTCATAATCTACAATGTCATAATCTACAATGTCATGATCTACAATGTCATAATCTACAATGTCGTAATCTACAATGTCATAATCTACAACGTCATAACCTACAATGTCATAATCTTCAATGTCCTAATTTTCGTCAATCTTCAATGTCATAATCTACAATGTCATACTCTACAATGTCAATCTACAATGTCATAATCTTCGCCCCTTTAATCTCGTCCGGTGATTCTAGGCGTGGCCGTGAAATGCGTTTGGCCGATCGATAAATGCATTAATTTATACATTTTTCTTGCGGGTCTCGATGCTTTTAAGGGCGTCCAGTATTTTGCTCTCCCATAAATCACAACTTTTCCTCGGGCCAAGTGCTGGTGGTGGTGGTGGTGGTGAAGGGTGATTGTGATGGACGTGATGATGATGAAGGTGAGAAAAGGCACAAAGGAGAGAGAGAGAGAGAGAGAGAGAGAGAGAGAGAGAGAGAGAGGAAAAGGGAGAGGGAAAGAGAGAGAAACAGACACACTTACAAACAGACTAACAGATGGACAGACAGGCAAACAAAATCAGGCATATAAACAATTAAATACTCAAACGTAAGTGATAAAACAAACAAAACAAACAAAAAAACGAAGTGAAACAAAGCAAGAAGATCCAAACACACACACACACACACACACACACACACACACACACACACACACACACACACACACACACACACTCATAAACCTGGAAAGCAAACGATCCCACCGATAAAACAGATAATGAAACAGGGGGACAGATACAGATGATAAGGCACGCGGTGATTAACGCTTGGCACTCTACTACAATGGCACTGATTCACGGGGCGCCTAAAACAAGGCTATCGGCACTTCATTAACAATATTTTCGCTCCCCGGCGCGCGGTAACGACCCGGGGCTCTTTACGGGGAGGATGCTGATTGGCGATTGGACGCGTAGGTGACTTGGGATGCACAGGTGTTCGGGATTGGGGGGCTGTGATTGGCTGGGTGCGTGAGAGTGTGTGGATGTATGGGTTTAGGTGTGTGGGCGAAGAGGTGTGTGGGTGGTGGTGGACGTATGTGTGTGTGTGTGTGTGTGTGTGTTGACTTCTGCAGCTGCTCTCTTCGGCTCAATGGACCTTTCTCTCTCTTTCCCTTTCTCTCTGTCTATCCATTTCTGTATCTTTTTATATGTTTGAGCATTGGTTTTCCCTTCCTCTTGATTGCATTGTGATGGCTACCGTTTTTTCTTTTCTCTTTTTTTCGTTCTTTCTTTTTTTCCTGAGTTGATTAGGTGTTTCATTTCTACCTCTGTTTTTACCCCTACCGATTTTGTTTTTCTTTTTTTCTTTACTCTTTTCCGTTTTACGCTTCCTCTTTCTTTTTTTCTTTGTCTCGTGTTGTTTTTTCTTTTCTTATTTTCTTATATTCTTTTACTTACTCACTTCCATTCTTCCTACATGGCAATCTGGATATCTTATTTCTTTTCTTTCTATGCTCTTCTATTAATCTTTTTTTCTTCTTTGTTTATCTATATTTTCTTAATTCATCTTTCTTCTTCGTTTATCTGTACATTATTTTCTACTTAAGTCATACCTCTCTATTACCTTTTGATATATTGTTGAGTCGATATTCGCATCATTCAAAGCAACACTTCTCTCTCTCTCTCTCTCTCTCTCTCTCTCTCTCTCTCTCGTCGTAAGTTATTTTAAGAGCGTCTTGTCGTCTCTTTGTCCACTTGTTTATTTATGGTTCTTTCTGCTCCGTTGATGTATGGCCACGCGGTACACACACACACACACACACACACACACACACACACACACACACACACACAAACACAAACACACACGACCAGTCTTTTTATTTTATTTTTTAGGGTATTCGATATGTTTTCTTTTTCGTTGTTTTTTTTTAATTTCTTGTTTTTGTATGTGTGTGTGTGTGTGTGTGTGTGTGTGTGTGTGTGTGTGTGTGTGTGTGTGTGTGTGTGTGTGTGTGTGTGTGTGTTTCGTTTCTTTCACCCAATGTTTTTTTGTTGTAATTTTGTGTCGTTCTCCGGAAATTCCGTTCGCTTCATTTATTTTTATTCAGCTAACTTTGTCCATCAGAAGTATTTAGCGTTGCATTTATTTTACGTATACCATTCTTTATTTTATATGCCTTCACTATCTCACTGTTTATCGTTCAGCTCTTTAATATTTTTCTACACCCTCACTTTTACACTTCATTTCTCTTTAGCTTTTATATTTCCTCATTCTCTTCAGTATGTTCCCTTTCTTAAATCTTATCGCTCCGTATTCTCCATCACAGACTTCATGAAAACAAAGATCATTCGCTAAATAAACATCCTCGTCCCTTTCGTTGGTTTATAATCCGATCCTCTTACCGTGATATTAAACCCTCTGTGTCTCTCCTTCTTCAGTAAATTCCTTTTCTTAAACCTTATCGCTCCGTATTCTCCATCATAGACTTCATGAAAACAAAGATCATCTGCTTAAAAATCTTTCTCGTCCACTTCGTTGGCTTATAATCCGATCCTCCTTACCGTACTATTAAACCCTTTGTGTCTCTCCTTCTTCAGTAAACTCCCTTTTTTAAACTTTATCGTTCCGTATTCTCCATCACAAACTTCAAGAAAACAAAGCTCATCTGCTTAAAAACAAATTTCTCATCCACTTCGTTGGCTTATAATAATCCGATCCTCCTTATCGTTCTATTAAACCCTTTGTTGTGTCTTTCCTTCTTCAGTAAATTCCCTTTCTTAAGCCTTATCGCTCCGTATTTTCCATCAAAGTCTTCATGAAAACAAAGATCACCTGCTTAAAAACTTTCCGTTGGCTTATAATCCGATCCTCCTTACCGTACTATTAAACCCTTTGTGCCTCTCCTCTTTCCCCTCGTTAACTTTTCTGACACGTCCTTCATCCCTTAAGCCTCGTCAGAACGTAGAAGAAAAAACAAAGTAAATTAAAGACTTGATCCCTTTTATCATGCTATTGAATCCTTTGTCTTCCCCTTCTATGTCCTCATTTCCCGCCTTTGTACTGTCAAGAAAACAACAAATGTGAAAGATATTATGACCCTGATCCTCTTTGCACTTTTTAAACCCCTTGCTTCAATCCTACATTAAAATCTCTTACTCACCACAACCCTCGTCCACCATAATACAGAAAAGACTAAGTTAATATATACATAACAATGAAAGAAGTATTTAATCCCTTTCGCTGTGTCACTAAATCATTCCTACGTTTCTCTCTTTGGACAGCATCAATCTTTTTTTACCTTATACTTCCATCACCTCGTTTCCATCATCTATACTTAAGATAACAAAGAACAGAGGTTAGGAAAAGTAACACTCTGAAACACGTGTATCCTCTTCACTCTCTCTCTCCCACTCTTCACACCGTATCTTTTTAGTTTCACCTGAAGCAGATAATTAATTCTTACCTTTTGATTCCACCAGGTGAGAAAAGACCCGTGTCCCCCTTCTATTACTCCCGTCAGTCTGTCAGTCACACGGAAGGGAGAGTCAAGGAGGGAGATCAAGGTGAGTGAGTGAGTGAGTGAGTGAGTGAGTGAAGGAGGGCGAGAGGGAAGGGAGAGAGAGTCTGAGAGTTTGGAGTTTAAAGGCCAAAGAGAAAGGTGATAGACTCGAGTTTGAGAGAGAGAGTTTGAGAAAGGGTTTGAGGGGATGATCGAGGGGCTGAGAGAGAGAGAGAGAGAGAGAGAGAGAGAGAGAGAGAGAGAGAGAGAGAGAGAGAGAGAGAGAGAGAGAGAGAGAGAGAGAGAGAGTTAGAGAGAGAGAGAGCAAGGGTTCAGGTTTCCGTTACTGACTGGTCAACATGAAGCTTCGAATTCCTGTCAAGTGAATCAATAGAAGGATGAATCCCCTCTCCCTTCTGTCTGTCCGTCCGTCCGTCTGTCTGTTCGGCCATTGATCTCCTCCTCCCTGTGTCTGTCTTTGCTTTAATCTGTGTCTGTGTATTCATCTGCCTTCCACGGACTACCTGTTGTCATGTGTTTGCCTCTCTGTCTGTCTGTCTGTCTATCTGTCTTTTGTATATACCCGTCTGTCTGTCTGTCTGTCTGTCTGTTGTATATACCCGTCTGTCTGTCTGTCTGTCTATCTGTCTTTTGTATATACCCGTCTGTGTGTCTGTGTCTGTCTGTCTGTCTGTTGTACATACCCGTCTGTCTGTCTATCTGTCTTTTGTATATACCCGTCTGTCTGTCTGTCTTTTGTATATACCCGTCTGTCTGTCTGTCTTCCTGTCTGTCTATCTGTCTTTTGTATATACCCGTCTGTCTGTCTGTCTGCCTGTCTGTCTATCTGTCTTTTGTATATACCCGTCTGTCTGTCTATCTGTCTGTCTGTCTATCTGTCTTTTGTATATACCCGTCTGTCTGTCTGTCTGCCTGTCTGTCTATTTGTCTTTTGTATATACCCGTCTGTCTGTCTGTCTGCCTGTCTGTCTGTCTGTCTGTCTTTTTTATAAACCCGTCTGTCTGTCTGTCTATCTGTCTTGTATATACCCGTCTGTCTGTCTGTCTGCCTGTCTGTCTCTCTGTCTTTTGTATATACCCGTCTGTCTGTCTGTCTGTCTCTGTCTGTTGTATATACCCGTCTGTCTGTCTGTCTGCCTGTCTGTCTGTTGTATATACCTGTCTGTCTGTCATCTACATTAATGATTTCATGTGTAATTATTTTTTTGTTAGATTTCATTCATCACTTTTGTCTGTCTGTCTGTCTGTCTATTTGCCTGTCAGTTTGTTAATGATTTCTTTCCGTCCGTTTCATCGATTTCGACAGGTAGTTTTGCTCTCACTTTCTCTTTCCTTCACCTGTCTTTTTTTTTCTTCTTTTTTTCCTCTTATGACAACTGTAAAATTGCCTCCCTCCTCCCTCGCACACTTCTGTTTACTCTCTCTCTCTCTCTCTCTCTCTCTCTCTCTCTCTCTCTCTCTCTCTCTCTCTCTCTCTCTCTCTCTCTCTCTCTCTCATCTCATTTACACTTTATTAATACGACACGTGAGTTTCATGAGGTGAGATCAGATGAGATGAGGCAAAATATGAATAATGAATGAGAGGAGGGAAGTGAATGAACAAAGATGAGAGAGCGAGAGAGAGGAAGAGGAAGTAAATGACATGATAAAGATAACGTGATAAAGAGGAGATGAATAATAGGAGATAAATGCAACAGGTGTAAGGTATGAAGGTAAATTGCAGGTAAGGTGAGCAGTTGTGTATTTTTTTGCTTCTTTTACGTTTTTTTTTCCGAGGTTTTTATTTCAAAGGTCGGGTTGCCTTCTGATAGAGATTGTGTTTTTCGACGAGAGAGAAAAGTCTTCGTGTTTGTTCTGTATATTTTTTAAAGGGGTACGAATGAGAGAGAGAGAGAGAGAGATTATCACACACCCACATCCGCCTACCTCCCTTTCACACACACACACACACACACACACACACACACACACGATTGATGAAGTTGTTTATTGGTCTAAAAATAGCGAAATATCGAAGCTGGGAACACACACACACACACACACACACACACAGAGGTCAGTCAGGCAGTAATACGGATCCATTAAGGGCGGTAAACTGTCGGCGTCGGAACAATCAGCGCGGGTGACGTAAGCGAAGAGAGGGTCACGGCCGGCGTTCAAAGGGGATCTGATCCTTTCACACACAGATTCCAATGCCATTAACTTGTTTGTGTGTTTTTGTGGTGTTCGTATCTCGGTGTGTGTGGATGTTTCTATTGGTGGGTGGGATTGTGTTTGTGTTTTTCTTTTGTTTTGTTTTGAATGTGTGCTCTTTTAAAGTTCACTGTTTTATTTTACTTTTTTTTTTTGTTCTTACTATTGTGTGTGTGTGTGTGTGTGTGTCCAGGGTTCATGTTTGTCTGTTCTTGTGTGTTTGTTTTATGTCTGTTTGTCAGCCCGATTGTCTCTCAGCGCATTCAGTCCGTCTGTCTGTCTGTCCCTGTTTGTCTACGTTCGTCTTTGTGTGTGTGTGTGTGTGTTTGCTCAAGGAACATATACGGTTCAGGAGATTCAACCCCACACACACACACACACACACACACACACACACACACACACACACACACACACACACACACACACACTAATCACAACATCCCATCCATCTGATCATCCAACTTCCCATCAACAAAGCACCTCCTCCTCCTCCTCCTCCTCCTCCTCCTCTTCACCTCCTTCATGACCTCCTCCATTATCATCATCACCACCTCCTCCTCCTCCTCCTCCTGTCATCTTCTGAGTACCCAACCAGACTGTCTCAATATTCTCTCCTTTTTTTCCTTTCAGTCTGTCAACTCTCATTTCCTTTTCCCATTCATTCCTCTTCATCAGATCACTTTCCCTCTCTCGTCCCTTCCTCGCCCTTTACACATATTAGTCTTTCATTACTTCTCTTCTCGTCCTTCTCCTCCTTTTTTTCTTTATCTCAGTCGTTCATTTACAATTCCTCGTACTTTTCATCCTCTTCGTCCCCTTGCCCTTCCTTCCATCGGGTCCTCGTTTGGGTCAATGATGGTCCGTCTTTTTGTTCCCTCGTCATGAATGGAAGGAGGGAACCCGAGTCTCCTCTTTTGTCTATTGTATCTGAACGCTTTCCTTTTCTCTGTTATAAGACGCCAAGGTTAGGTTATGGGTTCAGATCGCCTTTCTCTCTCCTATTTTTCACTTTGTTTAAAATTCGTCACTCGTCTCCCTCTCTCTTTGTCTCTCTCTGTCTTGGTGTTTGCCGTAGTCGTGGGTGTCTTTAAGGGACTGGTGTGTGGGTGTTTGGATGGTGTGTGTGTGTGTGTGTGTGTGTGTGTGTGTGTGTGTGTGTGTGTGTGTGTCTTAATCTAGCACACACACACACACACACACACACACACCGCACCTCTTACCGCCCAAACTTTGCTGGTTATGTTTACATCGCCTTCGGTAAAATATCTAAACTTGCCGAGTGGAAAAAAAAACAGAAGAAAGTAAAGTTTTTAATATATGAAAAAACTAGTCTCAAGGGTGGCGAGAGGAATGGAAACCGAGGAAGAGGAGGAGGAGGAGGAGGAGGAGGAGGAGGAGGAGGAGGAGGAGGAGGAGGAGGAGGAGGAGGCGTAGGAGGACGAGGAGGAGAGAATATATTATGGCAAAGAGAAATTAATGTTGCAGATTTAGGCTTGCAGTAATATTGATGAAGTTATTTGTTTTATATTTTGTTACCTTAATGCGGAGAGAGTCTGAAAGCGTTCCCGATACTCAATAAGCGCTTACACTCTCTCTCTCTCTCTCTCTCTCTCTCTCTCTCTCTCTCTCTCTCTCTCTCTCTCTCTCTCTCTCTCTCTCTCTCTCTCTCTCTCTCTCTCTCTCTCTCTCTCTCTCTCTCTCTCTCTCTCTCTCTCATTTATTGTAATCTTTTTCGCTACACTCAAATTCCCATTCTTCATAATCTATCTCTTGTTTATACTTTTTTCGCTACAGTCAAAATCTTACGTCTTCTTTAATTTCAAGTTGTTTTAATATTATTGTAATCTTTTTCGCTACACTCAAATTCTCATTCTTCATAATCTATCTCTTGTTTATACTTTTTTCGCTACACTCAAAATCTTACGTCTTCATAATAATTCTCTTGTTTTAATCTTTTTCGCTACACTCAAAATCTTACGTCTTCATAATCATTCTCTTGTTTTAATCTTTTTCGCTACACTCAAAATCTTACGTCTTCATAATCATTCTCTTGTTTTAATCTTTTTCGCTACACTCAAATTCTCAGTTCTTCATAATTTATCTCGTGTTTATACTTTTTCTCGCTACTCTCAATCCGATATCTGCATACAGTCTGGCCCGAACGTTCTGTCTCGTAAAAGTTTATGGCGCGCTTTACGTCCGGTGAAGGATAATGAATTGGTTATCTCGACTTTGAAATATTCCCTTTGTGTGTGTTTTAGTTCACCCGCGGTTCATTCACGTGCTGGACTTGAGATTGTCAGCCAGTTAGTTGGTTTTCTCCTCGTTTTGAAGTCTAAGCTGCTTGTTTGATCTTGTGTGTGTGGGGGGGGTGGGGGGGGGTTGCTTTGTGTGTGTGTGTGTGTGTGTGTGTGTTGAGATTGGAAGGGATTTGAAGGTGGGACACGTGTTCTGTTATTGTTCTCTTGTTCACACACACACACACACACACACACACAGAGTTATAGCACTCCTTCAAAGCGGATATTAAAAAAAAAATAAGAAAATGGCAAAGGAAAGAAACCAAAATGAAAAACTATATGCCACTCACAAACTTCAAGAGCGGCAGAGTTTTGCAAGTCGCCATTTCTTTGCCTTGCAGTTCGGTTTTGTTCGCTGGAGATTTGGTTGCTTTTTCTTCACTTTCTACGCGTTCTTATATTCTCAACCCCGCACTCCTTTTCATCGGTTACGAGTATTGGCTTATGAATAATGATGAAGAGCGAGAGAGAAAGAAAGTGATAAAAGATGAGAAAGAAAGATTTACAGGAAAGAAAAGTAACAATAGAACATGTAATCGTAGTGAAAAATAAAAATGAAATGCGTTGAAATAAGAATAAAAAGTAACGTTGAGCAGAAAATATACAAAACAGTGGCTAACAGTAAAGAAAAAGAAAGGTTGACGTGAATAAAAAATGAAAAACGAATTGAAATGTTGTCAGATATACACGTATCGGACAGGAACACAAAGAAAGAGAGCATAACAAATTCATAGGCGACACAGAGAAAGGAGACGCGAAAATATCGAAAAGAGAAAGAGAAAATAAACAAAAAAAGTGAAAAAGAAATCCCTCTTCCTTTAGCGACAGAAACTCATGTCACAATAGTTAGTCAGTCAGTCAGTCAGTCACTCGGTCAGTCAGTCAATCTTTCCCTTATTTATTTTTCTCAAACACACAACCAGTTCGTCGTTCTGTCAGTCAATCACTCACTCACCTATTTTGACACTCATTCACACACCCGTCAGTCAGTCAGTCAGTCACTCGGTCAGTCAGTCAATCTTTCACTTATTTATTTTTCTCAAACACACAACCAGTTCGTCATTCTGTCAGTCAATCACTCACTCACCTATTTTGACACTCATTCACACACCCGTCAGTCAGTCAGTCAGTCACTCGGTCATTCAGTCAGTCTTTCTCTCATATATTATTTATTTTCTCAAACACACAACCAGTTCGTCATTCTGTCAGTCAATCACTCACTCACCTATTTTCTCACTCATTCACACGCCAGCCAGTCATTCACTCACCCTGTCAGTCAGTCACTCAACCATTCTCTCACAGACACACCAAAGTCATTCAGTTTCTCGGTCGGTCAGTCAATCACTCGCCTATTTTCTCACTCATTCACACGCCAGCCAGTCATTCATTCACCCTGTCAGTCACTCACTCAACCATTCTCTCACTCTCTCTTAACCCAGACACGAGAGCAGACAGACACACTAGCTCAACAAAAGGGCAACAAACGCAAACACGGGAAAGGAGGCGGAGAGTGGAGCCGCTTGAATAATTTACTAAAGCCTTCATGCCTCTCAGAGCGGGCCTACAGGATATGCAGCAGCGTTTTCCCGTGTTCATAAATGTATAAACCATTTTTTTGTCTGTTTGGGTATTTTTCTTCCTTCCCTTATGATGCGTGGAAATCCGGAATGTTTGTTTTTTGCTTGATTTTTTGGGCCCCTCTAAGTGCTTTGTGGGGCAGGAAGTGTTTGTAGTGGTGCTTTTTATACTCTCGTTTACTGGGTCAAGTGGTGTTAATATTATGATAGAGGGATAGATAGATAAACAGATAGATAAGTAAAAAGACTTAGGTAGAAAGACATAGATAGACAGATAGATAGATATTATTCAAGTGGTATATATATTGTACTTTTAACATCAGTGTCCTTTTTCAACAGAGTAATTACCATATACAGCTTCAACAAGAGGATATTTGCACGTTATTGAATAAGTTAGAAGGGAAAAAGAAAGAAAGCGGAAAAAATGGAAATGGAAAAGGAAGAATATTTTTAAAAGTACTACACAAAGAGAAAGATACACACACACACACACACACACACACACACACACACACACACACACACAGGTAAGCAGGTATTCATGTGCTTACAGAGGACCAATAATCAGGCACAGGTGAGTCCCAGTGCCTCGCTCCCTTTCCAATGGCTCACCGTGTTTTTGAGAGAGAGAGAGAGAGAGAGAGAGAGAGATAACAGACAGACAGTTTTAAGTACGTTTTTCTGTCTTTTTTTGTTTCTCTTTCTTCCAGTGTACATTAATCTATCTTTCCATCTATCTATCTATCTAGCAATCTTCATCTGTATGTCTTTTAATCTATGGGTGAGTGTTTTTTTGTGAGTCTATTTGTATGTCTGTCTGTCTGTCTTTATTTGGATTTGACGTTCGATAAGAAAAGATGAAATAAAAGATGTGATAAAGAAGGAGGTGAAGAAGGGGAGGGCGCAGCTTGTGAAGAGGGTTGCAAACATAAGGGATGCGAGAGAAGAGATACTTAAGAAGGGAGGAGAGTAGTAAAATAAAATACTGGATTAAAAAAAACAAGAGGTGAATAACCCGGGGAAAACTAATTATATGGGTTCATTCAAATTCACGCCACATACGTCCTAAAAAAATATGCAAGAGTTGACCTTCTACCCAATTCAGGATGGCGACGAAAACAACATAAGTAGGTCACAAGAAAAGTACCTAAGGAAAATAAATGAGAAACCTACCAAAAACAGAATAAATGGTGGAAATAAGAGAAGGAAGGAGAGAGGGAAAGAACACGTGAGGTGAGACTAATTAGGGAAGCAAGGAAGGAGAGAAAAAATACCTCAAAACAAAGAAGAAGAAAAAGACGGGAAGAAAGTGCGGAAGACAGGACGGGGGAGTGAAGACAATGGAGACACGAAGAAAATGGGCAGAGGAAGGGAAACACAGGAGGAAGACAAAGGGGTATAATTAGATGAAAGACAAAAGGAGACGAAAACAAGACGAGATGGAGAAAGAGAATAGTGAAGAGTGAAAAAAATGACCCCCCATTAATACATTAGTTCAAGTTTTGGAAATAATTGAACTTACAGAAGAATTTGATGAAAGAGTAAAGATAAGAACGATATTAAAACCTGCCAAAAAATCTGAAATATGAAAAAATGTAAATATCTGAAAATGAAAACTAAAATATAAATAAATGTTAACCAGCATGACGAAATGGAAAAAGAGAACAGTGAAGATTGAAAAAAAATGACCTCCCGTTAATACATCAGATTAAGTTTTGGAAATAATTGAACTTACAGAAGAATTTGATGAAAGAGTAAAGGCGAGAACGATATTTAAAAACTGCATAAAATCGGAAAAAATTAAAATGTGAAAAACTGAAAAATAATGAAACTTAATTATAATCGGCAATGTCTCAGCTCACGTATCGGATATAATCGAACTTACAGAAATAATAAATTGATAAAAATCGGTTACTTTTTATCGGCAACTCTTTCTTTCGCCTTTTTTTTTTTTTTTTTTTTTTTTTGTGTGTGTGTGAGGGAGTAGCGTGTGGTAGACTTATCTTCTATATTATTTTTTCCTACATTTACTTTTATATTCGAACTATTTCTATCTGTTTCATGTTTATTATATCCGCCTCATACTCCTTAAAATTAAAGAGCACTGACCAAGCCAATAAAAATCACCTCTGCATTGCTTTCAAATATTTTCTTCCTTACGTAAACTCTATATTATTTTTCTTATATATTTTCTTTTTTATGTTTTCACTATTTATTTTTCATTAATTATTTTGCTTCCTTCTATATCATGAAACTCAAAGACGCGTAACAAAACAAAAAAAAATCACCCGTTCATTGCCTTCTAATATATTCTGCCTTACACAAACTCAAAAACAGTCACAAGAAACCCTTACAATAATCACGTTTGCTCAGGTGAGGCTCATTTACCTGTCACCAGTTGCGAGATTTACCTGTGCGGGGCCTGTAATCTTCCCGCCTTCTCAAACACAGTTATTTCCATACCAAATAAAGTTGGTTCACATGTTTACCCTTAGTGACAAAAGAAACACGCATATCTTGGACTTAACACGTAGTAGAGGATCGAATTCCTGTTGTCAAAGGTTCTGATTCTCTTTTTATTAGTAAGAGTGAATTTGGAAAGGCATTTGTGAGAGGTTATCGAGGAGGTGAGTGTTGCCAAGTAAAAAAAAAGTATTGTTTTTTTTTTATATATTGGAATGTTGAATTATTATTTTTTTTTGTTGTTATTTCTTATTCTGTCTTTTCTTATTCTTTTCTTGTGCTGGAAAAGCTTTTATAAGAGGTAATTGAAGGAGGTGATTGATGTTAAGCTAAAAAGTATATTAAGTTTGTTTCATTTAATGTTTTTTTTTTATAATATATTGGAATGTCCCTTTTTCTACTTCCCATTATAACATTTAGCGTGTTTGGAAAAGCTAATGTAATTCCCTTCCTTTGCTTTTCTCTTCTACCTTATCCTCCTCTTCCTACTCTACATCCATCTCCTCTTCCTCCTCATTCCTACAGTCATCACTTCTCCTCCTCCCTTTCAACCTTCATTTCTTCTTTAACTTCCTAGGCATTGACGTTCCCAGAGTATTCGGTAAAGGTTCATGTTTATTTCTATTCTTTGTATTTCTCTTCTATCTCTCCTATCTCTTCTTCCTCCTTATTCCTACAGTCACCACTTCTCCCTTTCAACCTTCATTTCTTCTTTTACTTTATAGGCATTGACGTTCCCAGAGTGTTCGGTAAAGGCTCCTGTTACTTTTCTATTCCTTGTACTCCTCCTCTTTCTTTTCTTCTCCCTTTCCTCCTCATTCCAACACTCACCATATCCCTTCCTCCCTTTGAACCCTCTCTTCTTTTACCTCCCCGGCCTTAACACTTCCCAGGGTCTCTATAGGTCTGCTGTTTCGGTTTTCTCCTCCCATCACACGCTTAACCTCCCTCGGCCTTCCTCTCTTTGATCTCTGTTTGTCTGCGCTGCCCTCACTCTCTTAGCCCACGCATGTCCCCCTCTCTCTCTCTCTCTCTCTCTCTGCCTATCTCCAGTCAGCTAGTTTCGATATTTTACTTATATGCTCTCTTTTGCTTCTCTGAGTCTATTGCATGGTTTAAAATAGGTTTGGAGAGCATATTTGATCCTTTTTCTTCACTCTGTCATATAATTTAGTTTTCTGAGTCTATTGCACGATCTTAAGCACTTCTATTTATCTTGTATTATCATTTTCTTTCACCTTATGTCATATTATTTAGTGTTCTGTGTCTTTTGCGTAGTCTTAAACAGTTTCCTCTATCTTATATTATCATTTTCACCTTGTTTTATTATTTAGTTTGTCCTTCTCCTCTCTCATAACGTAGGTTCGTGAATGCAAGTCCTTCAAATGGTTTCAAATCCCCCTCTGGTCCTGCGATTCATGATTCTATTCCACTTCGTCTATAATGTCTCCCCCTTTTGATATAGGTTCGTATGTATAAGGGGTCTAAACACTTTCAGATCCTCCCTGCTCCGTCCATTCATGATCCTATACTTACTGCCTTTATTTAGACGATCCGATCCCCTTTGTAATGTACTTTGCCTTCACCTCAACTAAAGCGGTAGGATTACTCTTAAATCTCCGCCCCTCTTTAATGTGTGTCTCCCTGCGTACCTGTCTGCCCGCCTACCTGTTTACCTGTTACCTGCCTGTCCATTTCCCTTTACTCCTTTCTACGCGCTCTGCCCTCTTTCCTACCCACCCAGTCTTCGTCCTAACTATATTTTTTTCCTCTTCTTCCTTTCGTGTTTTCTATTTCTATTTTCCGTCCTTCCTTTCCTCTTTTCCTTTCTTTCCTTTTGTCATTTCTCCTCTTTTCTTTTTCCTTATCTCCTTTATTTATTCATTGCATACTTTCTTCTTTCCTTCTCTCCTTCCGACTTTAGTTTCTTTCTGCTTTCCTTCCTTCCTTTCCTCTTTTCCTTTCTTCTTTCCTTCTTTCCTATCTTAATCCATTCCTTAATTCCTTCTTCCTTTCTCTCTTCCCCCCCTTCTTCCTTCCATTCTTCTTTCATTTCTTTCTTTCTTCCTGTTTACATATCTAATTACCTACCTACCTACATACATATATCAATCATTGTACCTGTCTACCTACCTGCATATTAACCGGTCAATCTACTTGCCTTGTTTCCCCTTGTCATCCTTCCTCTCGCTCGCTCATCTCATTTCTGATTCTCTGTCACATGGTCTCTCCCTCAACACTTTATCCTCTCCTCCCCCGCATTCATTTGATCCTTAAGTATTGCTCGCTCGCTCTCCCTCTCGCTTTCTCTGTCTGTCTCTGCGAATGTCTGTGGGTCTGTTTCTGTCTTCTTGTTTTGTCTGTGTCTGTATGTGTGTCTGTGTTTGTGTCTGTCTGTCTGTTATTAGCTCCTGTTTTGCATCATCCTGTCGACTGAATTCCTCTTCCTCCTTCTCCTCCTCCTTCTGTTTCTTCTCCTCCTCGTCCTCCTTCTCTTCAACTTCCTCTTCCTCGTTGTCCTTGTCCTCCTCTTCTTCATCTTCTTCCTCCTCCTCCTCCTCCTCCTCAAGCGCTAACTTAGAAGCAAACATTAAGTAGCCGTGACACCGCCTTACTCGCCCCTAAACTATCCTGCAGAACTAACAAATTCACTCCTTTTTCCACATTCCAGAGGTAAGATGACGTGCCTGGGGCCTCGCTGCGTGCAATATTCTCTCAGGCGCAAGGAGAAAGAGGATAAGGAGGAAGAGCAAGGAAGATCATGCAGGTATAGTAAATGGAAACGGGATGGGTTGGTATAGGACAAGACTGAGACAGGGTTTAGAGACGAGACTAAGGAAGAAAGGAAAGAGAAAATAGAGACATGTGAACTAGAATGAATAGGAAGTAAAAGGAGGTATAAAGGAAGGTAGTAGAAGTGATGGAGGAGTTTTGGGGAAATAGAGGAAAGAATGACACAGTGATAGAAGGAGAAAGGAAAGGAAAACGGAGAGATATTTTAACTAGAACAGGAAAATGATAGCATGAAATATAAATAGGGGAAGGAAATAAGTGTTGGAAAGCCATTTAAACTAAAGGAAAGAATGGAAAACGGGGAATAAGGCAAGGTAGGGAAAAATACGAAGGAGAAGGGAAAAGGTAGGAGGAAAAGTATAAGGGAGGAAGAAGTCACAGGTGTAGAAGAAGGAGGGAGAAAGAGAAGAGAAGGGCAGAGGTGGAGGTGGAAGTGGCGGTGAAGGAGGAAAAGTTTATAGAAGAAAAAGCCACAGGTGAAGAAGAAGGAGGAAGAAAAAGGAAGATAGATAGATAGATAGATAGAGAGAGAGAGAGAGAGAGAGAGAGAGAGAGAGAGAAGGTCAGAGGTGAAGGTCATCTTATCAAGGTAAATTTACTGCCCATGTATTGCCCCGGAGATTAATGCCTCTATGGGTCCAGGTGAGAGATGGGTGTCGGATCAGGTTATAAAGAGGGACAGGTGTGATAGGTGTGCAGCCATTAAGGGAACAGGTAAACTTTGCTCACCTGGGAACGGAACACGAAGGGATGAATAGGTGTGGAAGATGTGTTTTGCTTTCTTTTTTTGTTGTTTTTAATTTATTTTTTTAGTGATTTTGGTTATTTTTTCTTCTTTTCTTCTTTTTCTGATGCATTTTTTTTCCTTTTTTCATTGATATTGGTTATTTTGTTTTCTTTTATATTTAATCTGACTATTTTTCTTCCGTTTTATCTTTTCTCCTGGCATTGTATCTTTTTTTTTTCTTTTTTCTTTAATCTGACTTTCCTTTCTACCTTTCTTTTTTCTGATATTCGTTATTTTCTTCTTTTCTCTCTTATCTGATTTATCTTTTCACCTTTTTGTTTTTCATTCTGACATTGGTTTTCTTCTTTTTCTCCTATCTGACTATTTCTTCCTTTTTATCTCATATTCTGACATTCGTTCTTTTCTTCATATCTCTTTTATTTGACTTTTTCTCCACCTATTTATCTTCTATTCTGACACTGACTCTTCTCTTTTTCCCTTTTATCTACTTTTTTTCTCCCTGGCATTGTATTTCACGCATTTTCAGTTCAATTCCAGTGGCGTAAATGTGAAAGGAAATGCGATATCTGGTGTTCTTTTTCCATCGCTAATTCACGTTTTTTCCTCGTTTTCTTCCGGTAATTGTCACGTTTTTTTCTGCGGATTTCGAGGCGTTAGCGAAGCACTTTTATGTTTGTGGTCTAAGTGTTTTTTTTCCTTTATTGTCGACTTTTTTTTTTCTAGGCAGACTGGACTGAGTGATGGACGGTGTGTGTGTTTGTGTGTGTGTGTGTGTGTGTGTGTGTGTGTGTGTGTGTGTGTGTGTGTGTGTGTGTGTAGGCAGGCATCAAATTCACGCAAAAATGTAACAAAAACTAAAAAAATAAACAAAAAAAATATCCATCACTCCACTTGATTAAAAACGTGTGATTAACGAGAGTCTGCAGTGATTAACGAGGAAGGTGAGCGGTTTACAGGTGGCGCTGGGTGGAGGAGGCAGACGATGACGAGCAGTGATTAAAAACGAGGATGGTTTAACGAGAGCAATTACCGTTAGTTAGACACCGCGCTAACGAGGGAGGCGAGGCGGTGAGCTGCGGCGTGGGGGTCAGGTTAATAATGATAAGGTGTGATTACCAGGTGATTATCAGGTGGCAGGTGACGGCAATAGGTTAATTATAGATGGGAGGGATGGTTATAGGTCCTCGTGGGTGAAGGAAGGACTCGAAGGATGAAAATATGGATATGACATTACCACGCAACTCCTTATGTATAAGCCAACAGGTGGAGGGGACGAAGTGGAGGATAGATGCAAATGTAAGAAATGAGGGAGAGATGGAAGAATAAAAGAAGGAAGTAGGGAGTGGAGGAAGAATGAATAAGGAGAGAAAGAACAGGAGGAGGGAGTGAGGGAAGAAGGAAGTAGGGAGTGGAGGAAGAATGAATAAGGAGAGAAGGAGAAGTGAGAGGGAGAGAAAGAAGGAACAGGAGGAGGGAGTGAGGAAAGAAGGAGCTATAAGAAGGAGAGGGGCAGGAAGGGAGTAAAGAAAGTGGAGCGAGAGAATACAGATGAAGGAGAGGTGAAGGAGATGGGGGACAAGGATAGAAGTAAGAAGGGAAGGGAAGATAGAAAATGAAGGAAAGTAGATAGACAGACAGAAATAAACAAGGAGATAGACATACAGACGAAAGAAAGAAAATAGCCAAATAGATGATAGAAAGGAGATAGATAAATAGAAAGAAGAGGATAGATTGAGAGAAGGAAAGAATTGGGAGTTTTCAGATGGAGAATGGAACGAGAAGAGAAAGGAAAAAAAATCATTAGAATAGCAAGTATTGGTTTATGTAAGCCCTAATAATGAATGTTTTTAGTGATAATCTCAGAAATATAATTGATAAAACATAAGAAGGGTGGATGTAGATAATGGAATAGGTGATTTAAAAGATATAATGCACAGAAATTGACTTAGATAAAAACAAAGCTTATAATCACTGAACCACAAATGACCTACTTAAAACAGAGTGCAAACTAATAAACTCGTAATTAATCAGGGCGGAAAGAAAGGCAAAGCTCTCGCTAATTAGACACAGCGAGGTAATGACAGGTGAAATGAAGGTGAAGGAGAGCAGACTAATTAACAGGGACATAAGTGAAGTGAACGCTGATCCAAAGTGACAGAAAACAGAAATGACAGTCACTTCAACATGTTACTCTGTCTCTCTCGTGGTCCCAGGAGGTGGAGGGGAGTTTGAGGAGGAGGAGGAGGAGGAGGAGGAGGAACACCATAAGTAGAACATCTGACAAACAGGAGAAGGAGAGGGAAGAGGAGGAGGAGGATAAGGTAAATATGAGGGCACTGAGGAGAAGCCAAAGGAGGAGGAAGAGAAGGGCAATAGGTTAAAGTTACCGAGGAGGAGGATGAAGAGAAAGACGACGACACATAGGAAGAAGGGGAAAGGGAAGAGCAACAACAGGAGAACAAATGAACTGGAGGAGGAGGAGGAGAGGCTGAATGACGACTAGGAGGAGGAGGAGGAGGAGGAGGAGGGGTCCATGAGTGCAGATGTGACGCTGTAGGTTGTTTCCCAGGGCAGTCAATAGGAGGCGCCACACGTTCTCGGTGAGTGACGGGATGAGCGGAATGGGAGGAGGGAGAGGAGAGGGGGATGGAAGGGGAGAGGAGGAACAGCGGGAGGTAGCAGAGGGATAAGAGGAGAGCGAAGAGGAGGAGGAGGAGGAACTAAACCGTAGGTAGGAGAAGGAAGGAGAATGAACAAGAAGAATGTGAGAAGGAAGGAGAGAGGAGGAACAGCAGAAGAGAGACGATATGGAAGGAAAAGTGAAGAGAGCGGGAGGAGAGGGAGAGGGAAGAATCAACAGGAGGGAGTGGAAGAGAGGAAGAAGGAAAGAGGGATGGAGACAGGGGATAGAAGGAAGGGGAGAGATAGAAAGCGGGAAGGGGATAGATGGATGGAGGGAAAAAGGAGCAAGTGGAGGGAATGTTTTAGAGAATTAGAACAAGGAAAATGGAAGGGGAGAGAAGTGACTCTCTCTCTCTCTCTCTCTCTCTCTCTCTCTCTCTCTCTCTCTCTCTCTCTCGTTTAAACACGATTTTTGGGGCTCGCTTTTTAGGAAAAATACCTTTGCTCGTCTCACTAACTTGTCGAAGTGTATTTTCTTCCTTTTTTTTACTTGAGTTTGCGCTGAAAATTTTTCACCCGTTTTCTTTTTTCCAGTTTTTTGATTCCCTTGTTTTAACTTCGGTGGTATGTTTTCTCTCTCCCCGTATTGTTGTTGGCAGAGTGAAAACTATAAAAGAGTAACGCCGCTTAAACACTTTCGCTAACCATCTTAATTACTTTGCAAAACACTTAACTTGACACTCGACGAAGAAAAAGCAAATGAAAAACAGGTAATATTGCAGGCTTTGAAGTGTGTGTGTGTGTGTGTGTGTGTGTGTGTGTGTGTCAGTGGTGGGTGCGGTACCAAAAGTTTGGGCTTGCGTTACGCGGTACTGCGGTACCTCAGCATGCCCAGTGCGTTCCGCGGTTCTCCGGTACTTTTCCTGCCCCCCCCTGGTGCGTTCCGCGGTACAGCGGTACTGCGGTACCTGGTTTCTAAAGCAGCACTTAAAAAAAACAGCTCTGCGACACCAATTCCCAAAAACACCTTTATGTAAAAAAAAATAATAAACGCCAAAAAAATCACATTTTTATACAAGTACTTACAATTGAGAAGACTGTACAAAAGTAATACACATGTAGTATACATGAGATTAGGTGGAAACTATCCAGTAGGAAAGATGTGCCCGGAATAACATAATAATGTTGTAGATAACAATAATATTACAGGTAATTATTTAATAGATTATTTCCTAGGAGCAAGATTTTCACCGACCTGCCAGTAGTGAAGTTGAGCCCGGACTTAGAGTTAGAACTTTACACGTTATAAGTCCGTCTACGTTAGCACGGTACACGTTAGTAACGTGTCTCTCTCCCCCTTTTTTTCTCTGTTGCCAGTTATAGCGAGATAATCGGCGCGCACGCAACTAAAGATGAATTGATTTAACGTACTATAGGAGTTATGAGGTGTTGATTAATTTTAGAAGCAAGTATGGGTCGTCCTAGAAAAGCATAGGTGAAAAAAATCCTGGCTCCAACCTCCCTCCGATGAAAAATCACATCCTTTTAATTAACAATACGTACCTATCCTTTTCAGTGAAAGTGCCTCCCCTCTTTCCCACGGTGTCTGTGCGTATGTCCGACTATCTGTCTGTCTGTCTGGTGGGTCAGGTGCCCCCCCCCCCTCAAACAGTGTTATTGTTTATTTTTATTTACATAATTATTTATTCATTAATTATTATTATCACTATTTTTCTTTAAAGTGTTTGCCGGTACCGCGAAAAGTACCGCAGGAAATTTGAACGCGGTACCGGTACTCCGGTACTTTCAGCAATCCTCTGCGGTATTGCGGTACTGCGGTACCGGTTTGGTAGTGTGGTAGTACCGCAGTACCGCAGTACCGCAAAAAGTACCGCAAGTGCCCAGCACTGGTGTGTGTGTGTGTGTGTGTGTGTGTGAACGGTTTAGCGGTGCGGTTGAAGGAATAATTGCTTAACCTATCTTCACATCACTAAAACATTATTTACTTGACAATTAAAGAGAGCAGCACCAGCAGTAGTAGTAGTAGTAGTAGGAGTAGTAGGAAAAAGAAAACGGGTGCAAAATTTTCAGCACAAACTCAAGCAAAAATAGTAGTAGTAGTAGTAGTAGTAGTAGTAGTAGTAGTAGTAGTAGTAGTATAAATAGTTTAATACTCGGGACATTCCACATATTTTTGTCTCCATTTCCTCGGCATTTCATCATCTCACGTTTCTCAGCTTTACATTTCTTCCTCGCTGTCGCATTCCTAGAAACTGAAATGATGTCGGGCGGGAGTAAAAATTTAGTAATCCATAGAAATCCAGGTGATGTTGACACCGTGGATAACGTGGGCCAGGTACTACGGGCGTGTTAATCAAAACTAAGTGGCTACAGTTTACGTGTGTCGATATGGAATTATATATTCATAACAATACGCTGCTGTGGGTCCGACAACGTAACTACGAAAAACACAGGAATTCAGCGACACGACCCGCGAAAAACACAGTAATTCAGCGACGCCATTCACGAAAAACACAGTGATTCAGCGACACGAATCTATACCAAACGGAACCTTACCTAACCCATAACAGACCGACCTCATTTAAGCCACCTCGCCAAACTTGATATACCCAACTCGGATCATAACTTAACCTAATCGATCCTTACCTTATTGACAAACTATTCCACCCAAGTCGAGCTCAACCATGCCATACTAACCTGTACCTAACCCTAAATAGCTTGACATAACCTAACTTTGTTTAATCCCTCTCAACTAGAGTAGATACAGACAAATCAGATCACAACTTAAGCTCTATATCCATACCTTTCAGAACCTATTCCAGCCAACCTATCCGAATCTAACCAAACCATACCTAACTAAATATAACCAGACGTAACCTTAACATATCTAATCCAGCTCAACCAAAAGTACTTGACCTCAGAACTTTGAACCAACTGTTGCATCTTGGAAATAAAATGATAAGTAAGCGTATGAAAATATAACCAGAAAAAAGGGAGCGAGGAAATAGATAATAGGAACCTAAGTATCAGATTGGAATGGACACCTGAATGGGTTATGAAGGAACTAAGAAGACGGGATTCGAACAGTGTCCCCGCATATTCCAAGACGAGACTGCCAACCACTCCGCCACGAACAGGAATAGAACTGAGAGAAAAAAAATGAGTATGAAAAAAAAAAAAAGTAAAGCTAAATATATAGGTAACGAGATCCGTTGTAAAAATACTCACTCGAACGTACAACAAAGGGCTCGAACAGTGTCCCCTCATATGCCTAGACGAGAGACCCAACCACTCCGCCACGAACAGGAATAGACCACAGCCGCGGAGACAAAATAATAACTGCGTATGTATATATATATATTTTTCTCTGTGTTTCGTCCCACGCACCATATTGTCGAGTGTGGCAGGTGCTCGATACTAATTGAATCTACCTGTTCCAGCTCCATTGTAAGCCCGCAATATACCTTTTTTTTGGGGGGTGGGGTGGGGTGGGGTGGGGTGGGGGGAGGAGGGGGGTGAATAGCGAGTGGCGGCATGGAGTAGTAATGTCTGTTATTACTATTATTATTATCATTATCATTATTACTAATACTAATACTTCTACAACTACTACTACTACTACTACTACTACTACTACTACCACTACTTCTACAATATAATGTAACTATGGCACTGTCCCCTTTGCTGTCATTATCCTCATCATTATCATCATAGTAATTTTTTTTCACCATAATCGCTGCTGTGTGTGTTGTCATGCAGCCTCACTAGTCTAGTTATCATTGTTCTGTTCGCCGTATTATGAACTGACAGATGAAAGGGCTTGGAGGGGGTGGGGAGGTCGAGGGGGGGGGGGGGCGTTGGAGGGGGCAGTGTTCGGGGTTGAGTGGGTCTATTAATGTATGTGTGCGCTCTGATACCGCCAGACTGCCCTTTGTTGAGTGTGGAGACCCTTTGCCCTCAGCCCTTTACCCTTATCTCTGTGTCTCTCTACTCCTCCCTCTGTGTTCTCTGTTCCCTCTTTTCCGTTTCCTCTGGGTCTCTTCTGTTCCTTCTGTAACCTGTTTTTCGTCTTTATACTGCCCTGTTTTCACTTTTCTTTCTCTCTATTCCTCCTTCTGTTTCCTAGGTCCCTCGTTCTCAAGTTTCCTCTGTTTCCTCTTTTCCGTTTCCTCTGGGTCTCTTTTCTTCCTTCTGTTACTTGTTTTCGTCTTTATACTTCCGTTTTCCCTTAACTGGTTCACTCACTCACTCACTAACTAACTCACTCACTCACTCACTCACTCACCCACCCACTCACTCACTCACTATCTCACTCACTCACTCACTCACTCACTCACTCTCTCCCACCCACTCACTCGCCTACTCACTCACTCACTCACGCGTACTTTTCTAAATACCTTAACTTCCCTTTCCAATCGCATTCCGCACATCACTCATCCCCTTTCAGCCTAACTTTAGTCCCTTACTCTTCATTTCACTCTCGCTTCACTCTTTCTTCCCTCCCTCACTCCCTCATCTCTCCCTTCCTCCCTTCCTCTCCATTCTCACTCTCCGTTTACTTTCTCTCCGTCACTCCTTTCCTTCAGCTCTCTCACTCTGTTTTCTTTTTCCTTATTCTATTATTTTTTTACTCTTTCTGACTCTCCTTTCCTTTAATCATCTATCTCTATTTTCTTTTTCTTTATTGTTTCTTTCTCTTTCTCCTTTCTTTCTTACTCCATTTTTATCACAGATCATTCATTTCACTACCTTCTTATTTTTACTATATAACTTTCATTTTCTTTAATCTTTCCTTTTTTTTCTATCTTCTCCATTTTTATCACATTATCATTCATTGTATCTACTCTTCATCTGCCTTTCTACCCCCCCCCCTCTCTCTTCCTCTACCCCTTCCTCCCTCCCCCTCATCCGTCACAATTCACAGGAAAGTCATGCTAATATTGATGCTAATGTGACTAATTAACTCACTCTAATCACCTGAAGCTTTCCACCTGAGGGAATAAACCGTGCGTGACATAAATCCGCGTCACAGGTATGCATTCTCTCACCTCTGTATACATGAATACGTTAACAAAAAAGCTACATGTATATCCCCATTGATTTCTCTGCGGCAGGTGTGTTGAAGGGAGGATAAATATTCGTAGCGCGTAAATCACAGGTGCGCAGATCATTAGGAGAAAAGGTGTGTGTTTAGGCAAGGTATTATTCGCAGAAGTCGTGATTTTGAGAAGAGTTGTAATCCCGAAGGCTTGAAAATTCCCCTGAGTCGTAAGAGTGAAAATATACTGTTTTCACTTTCACTCATTTTCACTTTCCTTTTCACTTTTTTTCCGGTACTCAGGTTATCATTTCTGCAGCACCCTCGCGCCTCCACCTCCCACCTGGTCTTCATCACCTCATCTGCCCGCTTGCAACACCTGCAATTTTACTTAATACCTTGAATGTTGCTTTGCGTCGTCCAGGTGAGGCGAGAGTGGAGAGCCGCGAGAGAAAACGTTAGAATATAAACAGACTTGAACATACAGTTAAGTGCAAAGTTAAATTGACTCTCTTAAGTACGTAAATATGCAAGGAAATACAGGACTACACAAGTTTAAATAGTGCAACGCCCAGGTACACACACACACACACACACACACACACACACACACACACACACACACACACACACACACACACACACCGAGAGGGAAACACTTCACACACAATTTTCTCCATTTCATAAAGCAATTTAAAGTATATTTTTTTATTATTTTTTTTTTTGCCTTCCCTCGAGTTCGTTCGGGCTGAAAATTGC
>NC_066515.1:24969386-25034386 GCF_024679095.1 Eriocheir sinensis
TCTCTCTCTCTCTCTCTCTCTCTCTCTCTCTCTCTCTCTCTCTCTCTCTCTCTCTCTCTCTCTCTCCATCGCCATTACTGCTTTTTCTTGCCTCTTTTTCTCGTTTTTCTTATTCTTCTCTTGCTTCTACATCTGCGTTATTTATTTTCTTCACGTCCTTCTTCGTTTGCCTCCTCTCTTCCACCTATCTTCCTCCTGTCTCAAAGATTTACCCCTTCCTATCTTCCTCCACTTCCCCGATCTTTACCTCCATTCCCTCAAGGCTGTTTTCTCTCCTCTCCTGTCTCTCCTTCTTTCCTCTGATCTTTCTTCTTGTCTTCGGATATTCTTTATTCCCCTGGTTTTCCTTTCCCTTCCTCCAATTCTCCTTTTATTTCCTCCTCCCTCCTCCCTTTCTCTAAGCTTTCTTTCTTTCCTCTCTAATCTTCCCTCTCTTTTTCCGTTTTTCCTTCCTTCCTTCCTCCAATCTTCCTTTTCTATCTTTGCAATGCTTTTCTTTAATCTTTCAAGTCTTCCCTTTTTCTTTCAATCTTCCCTTCATTTCAATAATATCCACTTCAGTTTTTTTTTTCCCCTTCTTCAATGTCTTCTTCACCCATGTTTGTCCTCTCCATAACCTCTCCTTCTTTTCTTCAGTCTCTCGTTTATCCATGCAATGATTCCCCTTTCCTTCACTCTTTAATCCCTCCTCCTAGTCTCCCCTACCTCCCTGCCCTTGTTCCAGTCACTCTTCATCCATCCCTCCAATATTTCCCTTCCTCCCGTCTCTCCATCCCTCTCTTAGTGTCTCCTTCACGCTTGTCTCTTATCTCATCCTTCCCTCTTCTCCTTCAGTGTGTCCTTCATCCCTCCAATAAGTCCCTTCCTCCCGTCCCTCCCTCCCTCCCTCCCAGTGTCTCCCTCTCGCTCGCCCGCCTCTCGCCCTCACAATCTTCCCCGCACACGGACAGAATTGCTTAGAAAATTCACATGGACTCCCGCCGCCATCAAGAAATATATTTACTCTTTCTTCAGTGGCTTCTTCTTCTTCTGCAATGTTTTATTCTTTCTTTCTCTCGTGTTTTTTGTGGTCAGATTGTTTTTTTTTCTTGTTTTGTTTTTTCGTCATTTTTCTCTTGTTTCTCTGTTTGGGTTTTGATAGATTTTTCTTTTTCCTTTTTTTTATTTTGCCCATTTTCCTAATTCTGATTCCTTTCCTTCGTTTTGTGCTGTATTTTCTTCTTTCCTTCCTTTCTTTCTCTCCATTATTTGTTGTGCATCATAATTTTTCTTTCCAATCTCTTTTTGTTTTGTTTTTGTTTGTAAATGTGTTTCGTTTCCCAAAGCCTCTATTTTTGTTCATAGGCAATTCGATTCGTTTGTTTTAATCACCGTCTGTCAGGAAGCTTTATTCAGATTAATAATTGTACTAATGGTTCTTTTTGTAGTTTTATCGATGCCGAGTTTGTATTTGACGTTTCATTAATATATCCTTTGTTTTATACTCCAGAGCGTGTGTGCGTGTGTGTGTCTGTGTGTGTGTGTGTGTGTGTGTGTGTGTGTGTGTGTGTGTGTGTGTGTGTGTGTGTGTGTGTGTGTGTGTGTTACTCCTTATTAATTATTCTCTCAGAAATTGTCACAGGAATGGCTCTCTCTCTCTCTCTCTCTCTCTCTCTCTCTCTCTCTCTCTCTCTCTCTCTCTCTCTCTCTCTCTCTCTCTCTCTCTCTCTCTCTCTCTCTCTCTCTCTCTCTCTCTCTCTCTCTCTCTCTCTCTCTCTATCTCTATCTCTCTCTCTCTCTCTCTCTCTCTCTCTCTCTCTCTCTCTCTCTCTCTCTCTCTCTCTCTCTCTCTCTCTCTCTCTCTCTCACACACACACCTCCAAACAAAATCTTCTTATACTTTCTTTTTCCCGCGAAACTTGTGACGAAGGAATTTCATATGATATTAAAAACTTACGTCTGCCCCTCTTCCTCACTGACTTATATATTTCCCATTTATTTCATTTATTTATTTATTCTTTGTATGCTCCTGTTTACGTCTCGGTCCCGGGTTCCATTCCTTATTGTTTCTCCTTTGTGGGTTCTGATCCCTTTACCATATCGGATTGAAACTCCTTCTGTGGGTTTAGATTCTCCTACACTGCCTTTTCCCCTCCGAAGATTCTATTGTGATTCCGCTCTCGTATTCTCGCGGCTTCCTCCTCCTCCTCCTTCCTTCCCTCCCTCCATACTATCTCTCGACCTTCCTCCTTCTCCTCCTCTTTTCCCTCTTTTTCTCCTTCCTTCTCCTCCTCCTCCTTTCTCTGTCTATTGTATCTAAGGGCAAACATACATTTTTTTCCTCTTAAAAACCTTCCTAATTATTTTCTTTCTTCATTACTTCATTATAATTTAGTGTATTTGTTATTTTATTTTGTTTTTGTATCTACTTTTTTAGGTGATTATTCCCTTTTTCATTCTCTTTCGTTGATAACTATTTGCTATGTCTGTTTATTTTAAGACTTGCGTTAACTTTTCAAGATTTATTTATCTATTTATTATGCTATTTTATTTGTTATGCTTATATTATTTTGTTTTTGTATTATTTTTTGAGGTAATTATTCTCCCTTTTATTCTCTTTCGTTGATAACTATTTGCTATGTCGTTTATTTTAAGACTTACGTAACTTTTTCAAGATTAATTTATTTATTTATTATGCTTTCTCTGACTTCATCTTGCTTTTCTTTTTTCTCTTCTTTTCTCTTCTTCATCTTTTTCACTGTACGTTATCTCATTATTCATTTTTCCTTCTTTTTTTTCTCATTTTCGTCAATATCCCTCCCTCCTCTTCCCTTTCCCTTATCTTATCCCCCTCTTCGCTTTCTCTATCCACCTCTTTCCCTTTCTTCTGCCTCGGTTTTTCCCTTTCCAATCATCATTCTTTTTTTCTCCTTATCTGTCTCTCTCACCCTCCATCTTCACAACCTCTTCTAAAACCTCCTCCGCTTTTCTCTATACCCTCAAGTTTTATTATGCGTTATTTATCATGCGTTTTCTACCTTCATTTTTCTTCATGTACCTTTATCTCATTATTCAGTATTTCCTCTTTCTTTTGTCGCCTCTCCTTACCCTCAAGTGTGTACAAATCCTGGCCAACTTTCTCGCTCCTGAGTGCACCTCGAGTCTCGGTCTCTGTCTCGGCTGGAAAAGGTCAAAGGTCAAGGGTCAAAGAACGAGGTCATGGTCAGGTCAAACGTGGTCAAGTGGGAAGAAAGTTAAAAAAAAAAGTAAATAAAAGAAGAAAATAATAGGAATGGTGTAATAATTCTAATAATGAGAGAGAGAGAGAGAGAGAGAGAGAGAGAGAGGAAAAGTTTTGGGGTGTAGTTGCTCGTGTTGATGTTGTTGTTGTTCTTGCCACGAATTATTTGTTATGGTCAAAAATTTTCTGTTTCCAGTTCGACATCGAGTTTTGGCTTTTGGGGTGTTGTTGTTGTTGTTGTTGTTGTTGTTGTTGTGATAGTAGCAGTAGTAGTAGTAGTAGTAGTAGTAACACGTAAAATCGTATACTCTTAAGAAAAACAATCACAATATTAACACAAAAAATCAATAACAATTCAAATAGTTATAATGATAGTTCTAATAATGGGTATAATAATAGTTTTAATAACAGGTCTAATTCTAATTCTAATAGTCCGGTCAAATAGACGAAGAAACAAACAATCTCTTCCTACGCACACATTCCCAGAACACAGCCAAGGTGACTCTAATCAAACTCCAAATAAAGGCGGATCCAACACCTTAGTCGCGCCAGACGAGGGAATTCATTTCACACCCGGGCAGCTTCACTTTCTCTATCCCCCTCCGTTCACGCCAAGGTCTGTACATAATCTAAAGGAAGGAGCAACGAATCTCCTCAATCCTCCTGTGATTAAGGGGAATAACACGGTTTAGATTTAGTATTTGTCTTTATTCACTTCGTTTTGTCTTTGTTTAGCTTTATCTGGGTAAGTTGTTTAAATTTGTTTCATTGGTATATGGTCTGATTGAGTGATTTTCATGGGACATTTTTTTCTTGTATTTTTAGCTCATTTTCGACTTTTTGTTCGCCTTAATGTTTGTATGTGTAGTAAAACAGGTAAAAGAGATAGGTAGATAGATAAGTAGACAGGTAGATAGATAGACAGATAGATAGATAGATAGACATAGAGGAAATTTTTATTGCCAGAGGAAGAAAGAAACAAAGACAGACACCGGCAGAGAGGAAGACAGACAGACAGACAGACACAATAGACTCAGAGACACTTTAGCTACATACATAACGAGACAGGTGAAGGAGAAATAGATATATAGATAGACAGACAGACAGATAGATAGATAAATGCTTGATAGACGGACAACCAAACAGAGAGAGAGAGAGAGAGAGAGAGAGAGAGAGAGAGAGACACACTGAGAACGAGAAAGACAGCCAGTCAGACAGCCATCCCGATAGACAGAGGGACGACACACGGAAACACAGACGCACTTCAGCACCTATGTTCCGAGTTGTCACCTATGTTGTCGGCAGTTCGGGAAACTTACTACTGCCGCCCTTGAGTGACTTGGCTCCGGCCCTGCAACTTGGCACTCCATTCTGACTGGCAGGTGCGAGGCGAAGGGATTACCGATGCTGCAGGTGTCTCAGGTGCGGGGATGAAGTTTAAGCACAGGTATCCTCCGGTGTTTAAGGATGAGGTTGGAGGTTGTTCGTGACTACCTGAGTTTGGTGCGTCTTAGTTGTTGATTAAGCGCTGGGTGGAGTTTGTAGACAGGTATTCACGCGTGTCAAAATGATGCGGAAAAGTGATTAATTGTTGTTTCGTAAAGGTGAGGGGGAAATGTTTAACGTCGGTGTTCGTTGCTGTCGAAGGTAATGAGTTTTTTTGTAATTAACAGTAAAGGAGACTGCTCAAGGGTTAAAAAATAAATAAATAAAAAGCCTGCTATAAACCCCGCAAAAAACGCTATTAAAAGAGGTCGCATACGAAAAAAAAGATTAGATAGCTTTAGTATATTTTCTATAGTTAGTTAAGCTCAATGAAAAGTACTCTTTGGTTTGTAAATAGGATGCCTCTGTACAGGGAGGGAGGAGAAGGGAGCAGAAATTCAATGTGTGGTGTGGAAGAGTGAAAAAGTAATGCGATGGGAAGGGGAAGTTAAGGTAAGGTAAGATTAGGTGAGGTTAGGTTGTTAGGTAAGGTAAGGTTAGGTAAGATAAGGTAAGGTTAGGTAAGGTAAGGTTAGGTAAGATAAGGTAAGGTTAGGTAAGGTAAGGTAAGGTTAGGTAAGGTAAGGTAAGGTTAGGTAAGATAAGGCTAGGTTATTAGGTAAGGTTAGGTTAGGTAAGGTAAGGTTAGGTAAAGTAAGGGTTAGGTTAGGTAAGGTAGCTTAATCACTTATTCGGTAGGTCAGCATTTACTCAACCCAGCAGCCAACCAGTCAGACGGTCGCCGGGCAGTCGTGGGCCCCGCAGACCGTAGCTAAGCGATGCCTCTGACTAGAATATCCGTCAGCCTTTGCGAATTCACAGCAATGAACGTGAAGCGATTGTCTGTCTTTGAGAGAATCCATGAACCTCTCTGACTGCCTGGAGTGTAGTGTGTGTGTGTGTGTGTGTGTGTGTGTGTGTGTGTGTGTGTGTGTGTGTGTGTGTGTGTGTGTGTGTGTGTGTGTGTGTGTGTGTGTGTGTGTGGGCGTGGGTGTTTTTGCGTGTTTGTTTATTTGTTTGTTTGTGCTGTCTTAGAATAGTAATTTATCCCTTTTTTAATCATAACTTGTACTTGCTAAAATATTTTCAATACTTAAATGTTGTGAAATATTTGCGTAGACTTAAAACACGGTAGAATATCATACTCCCATTTTTTTTTTCGTGTGTGTGTGTGTGTGTGTGTGTGTGTGTGTGTGTGTGTGTGTGTGTGTGTGTGTGTGTGTGTGTGTGTGTGTGTGTGTGTGTGTGTTTAAGCTCTCTTGAACTACGAAACTCTATCATTTTATTTCTGTCATGCCCTCAAACTCACTAAAATATTATCAACCCTTATTATTTTGTGGCATATAGAGTATGGAAACGCGTCAGACTATCATCATACCTTTTGTGTGTGTGTGTGTGTGTGTGTTTGAGCTCTCTTGAATTACGAAACTATTAATTTATTTCTGTCAAGCCCTCAAACTCACTAAAATATTATCAACCCTTATTATTTTACGGCATATAGAGTATTAAGACGCGTCAGACTATCATAATACCTTTTGTGTGTGTGTTATGTTTTGAGTCCTCCACGTGTGCGGTGCTGCGTGGGTGAGGTACGCCCCGCGGATGTGTAGGAATATTCTTGAGCGATAGACGGGGCTTTTGTTTTGAGAAGTACTGAAACGTGTAACGGGGGCGAGGTGAGCGTGGGAGGCAGGTGAATATAGGCACAGGTAGGAAGATGTGTAGGCAGTTAGATAGCTACGGAGATATATATAGAGAGAAGGATGTTAAAATAGAACTTTGGGCCACTCTCTCACTCTCACACACACTAACAATCTCATTCTCACAGATAAATGGAAATAAAACACCAGAGAGGTTGACAGACTGATTGGTCGCTAGGTAGAAAAGTAGACAGACAGACACACTGAGGCAAAGACAGAGAGGTGCATAATATAGACGTTATCAAAGAGAGTGAGACAAAAATAACAAAGATGAAAGTATAACACCTTCAAACACACACACACACACACACACACACACACACACACACACACACACACACACACACACACACACACACAAGGACATATTTTCGAGACACAAAATACAAAAAAATAATAGAAGACATCCTCAAGGCGAAACGATAAAAAAATAAACAAAAAAAATAAAGGAAACTTCTCAATCATGCTAAACAGGACCCACGAAATATTGGCTTTGGATTCTGATCAAACGTTTAAGGAGTTTGATATTTTTTTCACGAAGTTTATTTTTTTATTTTTTTACCTTGTCCTGCCCGTGGCCTTGAAGTTGCTCGATCGTTAGTTTTTTAATGCGAAAGTTTGAAAGGATTTTAGTATTTTTTCGCCCGCACTTTGTCCATAATATCGCTTCGTTAAGTATTCGGTGATGCGAGGTTATGTCGGGAGTGGGGTTTTAATGTTTTTGGTCCCTCGTTCTCTTGTTATTTGCGGCGTCTCCTCATATTTTCATTTTTCTACTTTCCTCTATTATCTTTTATCTACTGTTTTGTTTGCTTTTCGTCCTATTTTCATTTATCTACTGTTTTCTCTATTATTTTCTCTATTATTTTCTCTGCTATTTTAATTTTTCTCGTCCTATTTTCATTTCTATGCTGTTCTCTCTATTATTTTCTCCATTATTTTCTGTGTTATTTTAATTTCTCTAGTCCTATTTTCATTTCTCTACTGTTTTCTCTATTATTTTCTATTATTTTCTCTGCTATTTTCATTTTTCTCGTCCTATTTTCATTTCTATGCTATTCTCTCTATTATTTTCTCCATTATTTTCTGTGTTATTTTAATTTCTCTCGTCCTATTTTCATTTCTCTACTGTTTTCTCTATTATTTTCTATTATTTTCTCTGCTATTTAAATTTTTCTCGTCCTATTTTCATTTCTCTAATATTTTCTCTATTATTTTTTCTGGTATTTTAATTTCTCTCGTCTGATTTTCATTTTTCTACTAATTTCTCTACTATTTTCTCCATTATTTTCTCTACAATTTTCATTTCAGTCGTATTATTTTCATTTCTAATATTTTCTCTAGTATTTCCTCTACTATTTTCACTTCTCGTTCTATTTTTATTTCCAGAATCTCTTGCTCTTTTCCTTTCCGTCATCTCTTGTACTATTTATCTCGCGGTTCGTCTGCAGGTGTCACAATCCGGGTCAAGCTGCGGCTCACGGAGGGTCGATATACATATAGATTGGATCAGCCACCGCGTGAATAATTCCAATTGGTATTTCTACGGCTCCTCGACCCTCCTCCCGCCGCCTACATTATTCCATATCATCGCTGAGAAGTGGATCAATAACTCTGCTTTTTTATGGCAATGTGAGGTAAGAGGGAATGCGTAGGCTAAGAATATTTAGAATGTGATAAATTTTCCTTGATTGCAGACCGAATATATATATGTTTTTAGTTGTCAATATTTCTCCTTATTTATATTGTTTTCTGTTTTCGCTGAGAAGTGGATCAATAACACTCCTTTTTTATGAGAATGTGATTTAAGAGGCAGTGTGTGAAATGAAAATAATTGAAGTGTCTAATTGTTCTTGATTCCAGACAGACTGCGAATTATTAGTTGTCAATATTTTTCCCTACATACATTATTCTGTATCATCGCTAAAAAGGGGATCAATAACACTCCTTTTTTATGAGAATGTGATTTAAGAGGTAGTGTGTGAAATGAACATAATTGAAGTGTCTAATTGTTCTTGATTCCAGACAGACCGTGAATTATTAGTTGTCAATATTTTCCCTACTTACAATATTCTGTATTATCGCTAAAAAGGGGATCAATAACACTCCTTTTTATGGCAATGTGATTTCAAAGGCAATGCGTGAGATAATAATTGGAGTGTCTTAAATTTTCCTTGATTCCAGACCGACTCTACGTTTTTAATTGTCAGTATTTTTCTTTGCTTACATTATTCTGTATTATCGCTAAAAAGTAGATCAATAACACTCTTTTTTATGAGAATGTGATTTCAAAGGCAATGCGTGAGATAATAATTGGAGTGTCTTAAATTTTCCTTGATTTCAGACCGACTCTACGTTTTTAATTGTCAGTATTTTTCTTTGCTTACATTATTCTGTATTATCGCTAAAAAAGGGGATCAATAACACTCCTTTCTATGGCAATACGTGAGATAAAACTGATTTACGTGTAACAAACTTTCCTTGATTTCAGACCGACTATACGTTTTTAATTGTCAGTATTTTTCTTTGCCTACATTGTTCTCTATTTTCGCTAAGAAGGGGATCAATAACACTCCTTTCTATGGCAATGCGTGAGATAAAACTGATTTACGTGTAACAAATTTTCCTTGATTTCAGACCGACTCTACGTTTTTAATTGTCAGTATTTTTCTTTGCCTACATTGTTCTCTATTTTCGCTAAGAAGGGGATCAATAACACTCCTTTCTATGGCAATGCGTGAGATAAAACTGATGTACGTGTAACAAATTTTCCTTGATTTCAGGCCGACTATACGTTTTTCATTGTCAGTGTTTTTCTTTGCTTATCGCTAAGAAGAGGATCAATAACACTCCTTTTTATTACGATGTGGATTAAGCGGCAATGCGTAAGATAAAAATAATTGAAAGTGTAACAAATTTTCCTCGTTTCCAGACAGGTTGCAAGTTATAAATACGACTGAGTTCTGGCAATAGTGTTCTTTTAATACATTATTCTATATTATAACGGAAAAGCGGCCTTTTAACACTTATTCTTTATGGCCGTGTGAGCTAAGAGGCACTAAACGAGCTTAAAATAATTAGAGTGTGATAAATTTTCCTTGACTACCGACAAATTTTAAGTTTTCCATTATGGCTCAGTTTTGTCAATAGTTTTCTTTAATTTTTTCCTGGAATACTGACCCTTAACTTCACATATTTTCTTTGATTTCTAGATTTTAACATTACCTTTACCTTCACTGTTTTTCTTTCACTTCTCATATAGGACATTAACTCTTTCATTTTCTGGATGGACTATTATATCTACATTTACTTATTTTCTTTCATTTCTTGGACTGAAATATTGACTTTACCTTAACTTTTTTCCTTTCACTTCTTGGATGGAATTTCAAGTCTTTCATTTCTAGGATTGAATATAAACTCCATCTTCACCTTTCCGTTCTAAGCACAGCACAAACTACACACGTTTTTCTATACTGCGTTTTCAGACACGAACAAGTACCAGTATAGCAGAGTCCACCGTTCCTCTGCTGTCCCCTCTCCCTTCCTCACAACCATATATTATTCCTGCTCTGAGTCGTAACACGTGAAGGAAAAACCCGTACCTGAGTCCTCCCTGATAAAGCCCTCGAAGAAAACGAGTCAGTCATTAAAGAAACCAGGAAGGAATAGACAAAAAAAACGGGAAGCGTGAAAACAAAAAACGGGAAAAAGGTAGCTCGCCCCACTTCCCAAAGGCTCCAACTTCTTACTTACGCAGGAAGGAAAACTTACATGTGTGCCCCTTTAAACTCCACAAAGAAAATGGGATACCGCGCAGCAACAAAAAACGGGCTGCGGGAAGGGGAAGGAAGGAGCTTTTATTAAATTCTGGCAAGGGTGTGATAGGCATATCGACTCGTGGGCTTTTTGTTATTCTATTTTTTTATTAAGAAATGAGAAAATAGGAAGAGGAAGAGAACGAGGAGGAGGAGGAGGAGGAGGAGGAGGAGGAGGAAGAATATATGGAAAAGAAAATGAAGAGAACTTTTACACGGCGACAGGAAACGAACGAGAAAGACGAAACGAAAAGGAATAGAGAGAGAGAGAGAGAGAGAGAGAGAGAGAACCTTAACTACAATGGAAAGAAAAGCGCTCAGCAATAAATGAAAGAAAAATATATATTGCTAAAGAGAGATTAAAGAAAGCAAAAAGAGATGAAAGAAGATCAGAGGAGATGAAGTCATAAGGGGAGGAAGAGGAAGAGGAAGAGGAAGAGAAGGTGAAGGAGGAGGAAGACTTGAAACTTTACTAAGCCAGAAAAAAAGTTTGCTCCACGTTATAATGCTTTTGCCCAACGATTTGAGAGAGAGAGAGAGAGAGAGAGAGAGAGAGAGAGAGAGAGTGAATTTATTTACTTTTTTACTCCATTATTTACTGCAAACATTTTTACTTCTGCATTTCCACATTTCAATATTGTCTCACGTTTTATATTTTTCAAGAATCACACACACACACACACACACACACATACACACACACACACACGCCTGTCAATCCATCACGTCAGCTTAATCATGGGTTGGTAGCGCGACCAGGCGTGACCAATAGGAAGCCGCTGTGTCGCTGAAGGCTTACCATGATTGGCTCACTGAAGCGCCCACGTGACGGGTTGACAGATATACGAGACGGAACATGTTAGCGTAGATCCTTTTTGTGTGTTTATGTTTTGATATCAACTTCGTGCTGTAGTACTTAACGTGTGTAGTCTGTGGTGTGCTTAGGAGGAAAAGATGGAGATAGAGGTTATATTCAATCCAAGAAATGAGAGTTGTTATTCCATCCGAGAAGAGGAAAAAAATATGTTCCGGTCTAGAAATCAAAGAAAATATGTAAAGTTAAGGCTCAGTAATAGCGTATGTAGAGTGAAAATTAAAACATATTAGTCTCGATTCATATTTCTCGTGTGTTTTGTATAGTTAATAAGAGAAACTGACGTAAGGAAAGTGAAGCATATAAGCGAGTCCTGCTTGTTTGTATTGATATTAACTTTGTATTGCTAACGGACTTAAAAATCAAACATATTAGTGTAGATCCATATTTTCTGGCCTTGCACTGTTGATTAGAGAAACTGACGTAGGGAAAGTGAAGCATATAAGCGAAAAGTCCTGCTTGCCTGTTTTGATATTAACTTTGTATTGCTAAAAGAAAAAGAACTTAAAAATCAAACATATTAGTGTAGATTTATATTTTTCGTGTGTTTTGATGGCTTTCTACAGTTAATTAGAGAAAATGAAGTAGGGAAAATGAAGCATATAAGCGTAAAGTCCTGGTTGTTGATATTGATGTTAACTTTGTATTGCTAAAAGAAAACGGACGTAAAAAGAGTTAAACATATTACTGTACATTCATCCTTGTTTTGATATCAACCATGCACTGTCAAAAGAAACTATCGTACATTGCCTTAGCTAATGATTTTGACCTAATACTGTAAAAGGAAATCAACGTAAGTAAAGTTGAACATATTACCGTAGATTTTTACTTGTTTTTACTAATACTATCTTCGTACTGAAAAAAAAAACTGCAGTACGTAGAGTTAGACCTATTAGCTTTTTTATTCCAACCTTGCACTGTAAAATAAAATAAACACCTTCATATTACCGTACATTCTTACATGTTTGTACTAATAATTGCTTTGTACTGTAAAAAGAAACTGCAGTATGTAGAGTTAGACCTATTAGCCTTTTGATACCAACCTTGCACAGTAAAATAAAATAAACTGACGTGATGGAGTGATGGATGATGAAACTAAAGAAAAATTGTTTGTTTTCAGTGTGGAAAAATAAATAGCAGGGAACGGACGGTGTATATGTTCGGCGAATAAAAGAAATACACAAAAATAAGTATTGAAAAGCGAAAACTTGTACACACCTTGTTAAAATGGGCATGGCTGTTCTGTATATTTTGTTTCTCTTTTAGGGGAGGCTGAGGGGGTGTTCACTGTGTTATGTTTTGGTAATTTCCAGGCTAACTCTCTCTCTCTCTCCCTCTTTCTCTCTCGCTCTTGCTCTCACTCTCTCGCTCTCGTACAAGCACTAACGGTCAATTCCTAAAGTTACCCCATATTCTCGTTCGTAAATCATCATAGAATACCATTTGGGGAGTCGTAGTTTTTGGAGATGGTCACGTTTTCTCTCCGCTTTCGAGGACCTGGGGGAGAGAAAACGGGGGAAGGGGAGGGAGAGGTGAAGGTGAGGGAGGGAGGGTCGGTGAACTCTGTCGAAAGTGTGTTAAAATGAATATGCAAGATTGTTATGTCACGGTCGTTCTTTCTATTCATGTTCATTGGGTCTGTTAGTGTTCTATTTTGGTTACTGTGCTTTTGTTCGCTTATTCTTCTGTTAGTTTTTCCCTTTATAGCAAAAATTCGTGTAGAGGAAAATTCAAATAACGAAAAAATACTTCATTATACGTGTAAAGCAAAAATCATATTACAAAAAATTAGATCGTTATATATTTTCTCAGCTATTTTCGTTAATGTTATGTAATTTAGTTTATTCTTTCTCTCCTCCGTCGCAATATCACATTTTTAAACATTTCTCCTTTCACTTTCATGCATCCAATTACTGTTATTTTCCGTGTATTCAAATTCTTGCTTTTCTTTTTTCCTCCTCTTCCTCCTTTTCTTTTTAAATATCTATAAACGTTTTTTTTTAGCATCATCATCACCCTCAGCATCACCATCACGTTTAGAATCATCAGAAGCTATTTAAAAGTAGTTCGATTTCTTTCATTTTCTCTATCAGTTTTTTTTCACTTACTTCCCCTCTCTCTTATTTGAACATTTTACTCCCTTAACGCCAACCACGACCTCAAACCTCCTCCTCGTCCTCCTCCTCTTCCTTATCTTCCTCCGAGACACCTGGACGACTTTTCAACAGGTCAATCCAGGTGTATTCGCTAAGTCTCCGGTGATCTTCCGTTAATCGAACTCATATTCCACCTGTCAAACCCGATCAACGAGAGAGAGAGAGAGAGAGAGAGGAGTGTGAGAGAAAGGAAGAAATAAATAAAGAGAGAGAGAGAGAGAGGTCATTTCCCTTGTTTTTCTCCCTTTGCCTCAGTTTCGAAATACAATATTTTGCTTTCTTTCCTTCTAAATCTTTCTCTTTTTCTTTTTTTTCTCTTTCCTCGCAATGTAATAGTGAGATCTTGTTTGTCTTATTATTATTATTGTTATTATTACTATTGTTACTACTACTACTACTACTACTACTACTACTACTACTACTACTACTACTACTACTATCCTTATTATATTAACATTACACACCTTCATGCCTTTCCGTTCACAGCTTAATCTATCTCATTAGGAAGAGGATCAAACTCCCTTCCCTCTCCATCTTGTTCTCTTACTCTCGCTCTTTATCAGCATTCTCTGCAAGCACTCTTCGATCCCTTTAATCTCTCTCAATCTTTATCTTAAATCCACTCGAACTGATCTTTTTTTCTTCCTTCTGACTTTTCTTCTTTTTTCTTCCTTGTTTTCCTCTTTATTTCCTTCCTTTTTTCTTTTTTTGTGTGTTTTCTTTCCCTCGTTTCCTAGTTTTTCGTTCTCATTTGCTTTTTCGTCCTCTGACTTTTCCTCTCTTTCTTGATTTCGTACCGTGTTATTTTTTTTTTCTCTCCCTCTCTCGTTATTCTGTTCATTTTTCTCTCCGGCTTCTTTATCTTCATTCCCTTGGTTGTGTTTCTCTTCCTTTATTTTCACTCATTTTTCATTTAATTCTTCGGTAACATGTATTTTTTTTTTTTGTTCCTTTTCCTTCTGCTTTGACCCATGTTTTGTATTATTGCCTTTGTGTTTTCTGTTTAGCTCCTTTTTAATTTCATTCCTCGGTGACATGTAAGTTTTTTTTTTCCTTCTGCTTTGTCCCGTGTTTTGTATTTTTCCTTTTGTGTTTTTGCTTCTGTTTCTGTCTACCTTTTTTTGTCTGTCTGTCTGTCTTTCTGTCTGTCTCGTTTAGGCAATTTAATCCTTCAAAGACATAGATTCTCTTTGAAACCACCAAGCTGTTAATTCCTTCCCCACAACCCTAAGGAACTTGTAAACATGAGCTAGATAACCTCTCCCCTTTAATCATTTACATCGGATAGGATAATTTACATAGGATAGGATAACTTAGCATATGAAAAAGTACTTAGGTTGGTAAAATTTGGGATAGGATAATGTACATAGGGCTGGATAATTTATGATAGGATAATTAACAAAGGATAGGATGATTTATGATAGGTTAACTTACATAGGATAGGACTGGTGTGATTAATTATGGTGTTGAGAAAGGGATATTGAATGCTTGTAAATGCTGTTGAATTTATGATATTGTACTATAGGTAATTAAAAGTTATTACGATAGGATTTTAAACATAAGGGATGAACTGGGTCTTGTTAGTTGAGGATAAGCCATAGAACGCAAAGAACTAACATAAAAGTCTATGAATACACGTAAACAATCGTAAACAATCATAAAAACAAATAAAAAAAGGTTACGTAATGGGAACTTCACTTTTTTGTCTATTTTTTCACTATTACCCACCGTCAGATCCATTATCATTATTTTTTGTGTGTTTATCTGCTTTTAGTGTGCATGAGTCTTAATCCCTCAATTACATAAGATCTGAATGCATTTTTGTGGACCCCGATTCCATGGCTTTCCCTCTCCCCTTCGTCTCTCTCTCTCTCTTGCTCTATAATACAATGATGAAAGACTCGGACACGAAAACAAGTTGTGAAATTAAAGAATCAAGACGTACGTGCGTGTTTGTGTGTATGTGTGTGTTCGTGTATGGGGTGGGTGGGTGTGTGGGTGTAGGGTGGGTGGGGGCGGGTAGGTGTGAGTGCGTGTGGATGTTTTTTTCTAATCGTTTTCAATTTCTCTTTCAGTTTTCTCTCTGATTGATTTTCCCTCGGGTCTATATTTTCCTTGATTGCTTCCTTGATTATGCTGTTTGTCGCCCTTTCTCTCTTTCTCCTCCTCTCTTTTCTCCGTTCTCTCTTTTTGTGTCCTCTTTGTCTTCTACTTCTGAATACCTTTCCCTAACTTACTGTAACTCATTTTTATTGTTATTTTCTTTCTTTCTTTCTCTCTGTCTATCTGTATCTATCTAACTCTCTCTCTCTTTCTCTCGTCTTTCCTCTTTTATTTGAATTTGATTGTCAGTTTTCATTATCCGTGTTTGTCTGTGTGTGAGTTTGTGTGTTTGTGTGGGTGTTGTAATCTGTCTGTTGCGCGGTCTATTTGTTCGTCTCGTTATTAGTGTGTGTGTGTGTGTGTGTGTGTGTGTGTAGTTACTGGGTGGGTGGGTGGGTGCTCTCTTTCTCTCTCTATCTATCTATCTATCTATCTATCTCCTATCTATCTATCTTTTTAAGCCTCAATTGTGTTTCATATATTCTCGTTCACTTCCCACGTTGGGTTTGGAAAATTTCAGAATCCTACGAATTTTGGGGCCCAGGTCACACAGCACCGGGTTTTGTCTCTGCCCGAACCTTTCTTTCTACCATAACTCCCTTCCCTTCCCTTCCCCCTCTCTCTCTCCTTCCCTCTCTCCTCTCTTCCCTTCCTTTGCATCCTTCCTTCCTGTCTTGCGTATCGATTTTATACCCTTCATCTGTAACTTTCATGTTCTTCCTTTCTCTTGCATTCTTCCTCTTTCTTTTATTTTCTTTAACTTTCTACCTTTTTTTTCTTATTTTTTCCTTATTTTACCTTTTTTGTCATCATTTTCCTCATTCTCTTTTGTTTTTTATCTCGTGTTTTCCTCTTTTTTTCTGTCTTCTTCATTCTGTTAATCATGTTCTCTTTCTCTCTCCCTTGTTTGTTATATATTCTTCCATCTATTCCTTCCATCTGTTGCTCCAATCTTTCTTTCTCTCCTTTGCCTTCTTTCTATCTCTCCTTTTCTCTACATTTCTCCGTTTATTCCTCTCTATTTATGTCTCCCTTTCTTTCCTTTCTGTATCTTCATGTTCCTTTCTCTTTCTCTTTTTCATCTTTTTATCTATTTCTTCTTTAATTATCTTTCTTTTCCATTCTACGGTTTCTCCTTTTCTCTCTCTCTCTCTCTCTCTCTCTCTCTCTCTCTCTCTCTCTCTCTCTCTCTCTCTCTCTCTCTCTCTCTCTCTCTCTCTCTCTCTCTCTCTCTCTCTCTCTCTCTCTCTCTCTCTCTCTCTCTCTCTCTCTCTCTCTCTCTCTCTCTCTCTCTCTCTCTCTCTCTCTCTCTCTCTCTCTCTCTCTCTCTCTTTATTACTTCTCATTCATTTCTCTCCCCTCCAATTCTCTCTCCTCTGTCTATTCTCTCTCTTTTCTTCTCTCCTTCCCTCCCTCTCTCTCTCTCTCTCTCTCTCCTTATTTAGTCTTATCTTCCTCCCTTCTTCCCCTTCCTCTCTCAATGTTCCTCCTTCCCCCTTCTTCTTTCCTCCATTCTTCCCTCCTTCTTTACCGTCTTCCATTCTCTTTATTTCGTTTTGACATTTTTTTCCCTCCAGTATCTTCATCGTTCTCTCCTTCTTCGTTTTCTGTTATTTCCTTCTTTCCTTCCTTCCTCTCTTCTTCTTAACCTTTTTGTTCTCCTTCCCTTCCTCATTTCCTCTCTTCCCCTTCTTCCGTTCCTAATAATTGCTTTTACTTTTTTTTTCCTTTTTTCTGTCTTTCCTTCCATCCTTCTCTTCCTCCTCTTATTCTCCCTCTTCCACTCCTTTCCACTCCAGTGTCTCCCTTTTTTTCCTTTCTCTTATCTGCCTCTCATCCCTCCCTTGTCTCTTTCCTTACTTCTTTTCTCTCCCCTCCCTCTCCAACCTCTCCTCTCTCCAGTTGTCACCTCGTCATCATCCCCCTCCTCTTCCTCCTCCTCCTCTTCCTCCTCCACATTTTCCTGCCGTTGTTTTGGTAAGTTTTCCCCGCCACAACTTTTTTTCCTCTCCCTCCCTCCCTTCGTTCCTCTCCTTTCCTTCCTCCCCTCCCTTTGATGACTGTTAGCAAGGGAGAAAGAACTGTGTAACTATGCCAGGGAGGGTCGGTTGGTTTTGGGGTGGGTGAACACGAGAACTTTAGGGTGAGAACGAGAGTTTGGCTTATGGGTGAATGATTTTGGTTGGTGTTTTAGGGAGAAATCGTTGTTCTAGCGAGAAGTTTTTGTTTATGTAGAGATAAATTGGTGAAGTTTGAGGTTAAATTGTTCGTGTTAAAATTGCTTAGTTGAGAGAGGTGGTTTTGTGTACAAGCATTTCTTAGATAAAGGTTAGGGCAGCTCGTTCTTAAGGTTGATAACGTGTGAATATATAAAAAAAAGATAGTTATGAACTTAGAAAAGATAAAGAAGAAAAATATAGATTAAAATGATGTTGAGTGACAAAGCCATAGTGTGAATAACTGATTTAGTGTTTCAATAGATAGAATAGACGTTAATAATCATGTTTAATGCTGTAAAAGAAGTCTTAGGGTTAACTTAGAAAAGGCCAAGAAAAAGATAGATATTAGAATGACATTATAGATGACAGACAGAGTGAAAAGAGATGGTTTAGTGACAATAGATAGAATCGAAGTTAAGGTCACGTTCAAATGCTGTAAAAGAAGTCTTGGGGCGAACTTAGAAAATATAAAGAGGAAATAGATAGATTAAAATGATGTTAAGAGTGAAAAAGACAAAAAGTGGAGATAGATGCTTTAGAGTAACAATAAATAGAACCGAATTTGATAGTCACGTTTAGATGCCATAACAGAAGTCTTAGGGCGAACTTGGAAAAGAAAAAGACGAAACAGAGAGATTAGAATTTTGTTAAAGGAGACAGAGATGATTTGAAAATAACGATAGAAACGAAGTTAATAGTCACTTTTAGAAGCTGTGAAAAAAGTCTTAGGGGTGAACTCAGAAAAGAAATGGAAGAAACGGAGAGATTAGAATTATGTTAAAGAAGACAAAGATGGTTTAAAAATAACAACAGATAGAATCGAAGTTAATTGTCACTTTCAGAAGCTGTAAAAAAGTGTAAGGTGAACTCAGAAAAGAAATGGAAGAAACGGAGAGATTAGAATTATGTTAAAAGGAGACAGATGGTTTAAAAATGACAACAAGTAGAATCGAAGTTAATGTTCACGTTTAAATGCTCTGAAATATGTCTTAGGGCGAACATAGAAAAGAAAAAGAAGAAACTAAGATTATAATTATGTTAAATGAAACAGGGATGGTTTTAAAATTACAACAGATAGAATCGAAATTAATGGTCACGTTTAAATGCTCTAAAATATGTCTTAGGGCGAACTTAGAAAAGAAAAAGGAGAAACTAAGATTAGAATTATGTTAAAGGAGACAGGGATGGTTTTAAAATTACAACAGGTAGAATCGAAGTTAATGTTCACGTTTAAATGCTCTAAAATGTCTTAGGGCGAACATAAAAAAGAAAAAGAAGAAACTAAGATTATAATTATGTTAAATGAAACAGAGATGGTTTTAAAATTACAGCAAGTAGAATCAAAATTAATGGTCACGTTTAAATGCTCTAAAATATGTCTTAGGGCGAACTTAGAAAAGAAAAAGAAGAAACCGTGATATTAGAATGATGTGAAATGAGACAGAGATGATTTAAAACTGACAACAGAGAGAATCGAAGTTATTGGTCACGTTTAAATGTTCTAAAAGATGTCTTAGTGTGTTCCAACGCGTGCTTAAAGCCGCCCAAACTAACAACGAAGAAAAAGAGCGAAGAAAGAAAAGTTTTATAGTGGTGCCAAAGGGTTCGTGGGCAAGGTTAATGAGTTCACCTGCCTCCTAATGACCCGGGGACACAGGTGAGAGAGAGAGAGAGAGAGAGAGCGTTCCTACAGCCTTTTTCTTTCATCCTTTTATGCTTTTTTTTTCCTCCTTGTTCTTTGTTGAGGGAATTTTCTCCTGAGACTGAATTTTCTACTCTCTCTCTCTCTCTCTCTCTCTCTCTCTCTCTCTCTCTCTCTCTCTCTCTCTCTCTCTCTCTCTCTCTCTCTCTCTCTCTCTCTCTCTCTCTCTCTCTCTCTCTCTCTCTCTCTCTCTCTCTCTCTCTCTCTCTCTCTCTCTCTCTCTCTCTCTCTCTCCGTTTCCTCTCTCGTGTTATGTTATTTCCCCCCTTTTCTTTCTCTCTTTCTTCCTTCCATTATTTCTTTCTTTCTCCCGTTTTACTTTCGTTCTATTAAATATCTCTCTATCTGTCTATCTATCTCTATCTCTCTCGCTCTCGCTTTCTCCCTCTCCCTCCACAATTTAATTCCACCTGTCCGTCTTTCTCCGCACCAGCCCACTCACTCTCCCTTCTCTTCCTTCCCGCCAATACCTGATAACCTCGAGTCTCGCGTGTGTGTCTGAAGCGCCTCTTATTCCCACACCTGTACGCTACGAAAGGTGTTCATTTAAGGGCAGGTGTAATTGGTTTTATTGCTGTTTATCTTTCCTCTTTGACTTGCCTTTGTGTTGTCTTTGTGTTTTTCCTTTGTTTTCCTTTCTTTTCATTTGTTTGGTTGTGGTTGGAATTGGGTAAAGGGAGAATTTAAGAAAGGGGACCAAGGGAGAAGGAAGATAGGGAGGAAGGGACCAGGGGGAGAAGGAGAAAGGGGAAAGGGGGAAGGGGAAAAAGGGAGGAAAGAGGGAAGGAAAAGAAAGGAAAGGTGGACTTGTTTTTATTTTTTATGCTAGAAACACCTTGAAGTTAATACGAATCTACCTTTGCGTGACTTGCTATTCTGTTTTCTTTGTCCTTTCTTTGTTGTGTGTTTTTTTCTTATCCTTTGTTTGCTCTGTTTTTCCAATCATTCTTTTTCTTCTTATAGTCGAAATACCTTGATATTTGCCTGGAAGTAAGGGCAGTCTATATTATCCCTATACAAAATGAGAAACAAAACGTGGTGCCCAATACATTTTAAGATCGTACGTAAAGAAGAAAACATGTATTGGTCAGGTTAGGGCAAGTTAGGTCAGGTCAGGTTAGCTCATATCTACCTTTTCTCTTTGACCTCCCTTTCTTCTTTGCCTTGTTTTCCTTTGTTTTCCCTTTTTTCATTTGTTTTATCTCTATTTTTTCTATTCCTTTGTTTTTTGTTTTCTTTTTTTATGCGCGAAATACCTTGATTTTTTCGTGGAATTTAATTAGATCCACCTTTTCTGTTTGGCTTCCCTTTGTTTTGCCTGTTTTTCCTTAACATTCCTTTCTTTCCTTTATTTTCTCTGTTTTTTCCCTTCTTGCGCGAACTACCTTGATTTTTACCTGTTATTAATTAAAATCTACCTTTTCTATTTGCCTTACCTTCTATTTTGCTTTGTTTTTCCTTTCCTTTCCTTAATTTATTTTCTCTTTCTTTTCCCTTCGTTTGGGTTTGGTTTTCCTTTTTAATGCGCGAAATACCTTCATTTTTACCTGTAATTAACTCAAATCTACCTTTCCTGTTTGGCTTACCTCCTATATTGCCTTTTTTTTCCTTTACTTTCCTCCGTTTCCTTTATTTTCTCTGTTTTTTCCCTTCGTTTGGGTTTGGTTTTCCTTTTTAATACGCGAAATACCTTGATTTTTAAATGTAGTTAATTCAAATCTACCTGTCCTGTTTGACTTCCGTTTCTATATTGCCTGTTTTTCCTTTCCTTTCTTTTCCTTTATTTATTTTCTCTGTCTTTTCCCTTCTTTGGCTTTGTTTTTCCTTTTTAATGCGCGGAATACCTTGATCTTTACCTGTAATTAACTCGAATCTACCTTTCCTGTTTGGCCTATCTTCTATTTTGCCTTGTTTTTCCTTTCCTTTCCTTTCTTTTCCTTTATTTATTTTCTCTGTCTTTTTCCCTTCTTTGGCTTTGTTTTTCCTTTTTAATGCGCGAAATACCTCCATTTTTACCTGTAATTAACTCAAATCTACCTTTCCTGCTTGGCTTATCTTCTATTTTGCCTTGTTTTTCCTTTCCTTTCCTTTCTTTTCCTTTCTTTATTTTCTCTGTGTTTTCCCTTCGTTTGGCTTTGTTTTTCCTTTTTAATGCGCGAAATACCTTAATTTTTACCTGTAATTAACTCAAATCTACCTTTCCTGTTTGGCTTATCTTCTATTTTGCCTTGTTTTTCCTTTCCTTTCCTTTCTTTCCTTTATTTTCTCTGTCTTCTCCCTTCTTTGGCATTGTTTTGCTTTTTCTATGCACAAACTACCTTCATTATCACCTGCTATTAATTAAAATCGCATACACCTGACTGCCTCCACACGTAGTAAATTTTTGCTCATTGCTGTTTATGTAGCGATGATTATACTCACCTCTGATTAATTGCCGGCGCTTGATCATCGGGTCAGTGGGATTATTTACACTCATTAATTATTTTGCCCATTAAAATTACCATCGGGGGAATGATAATAATTTAATGACCGCGCTGAAGAGAGAGATAAAGGAAACGTAAACAGAATAATTAGAGTGAGGACGTTTGGAATTGTGGGAACTCGACGTTGAATCATGAACCCAAATTAAAAGGAAAGTGAAAAGTTTAATTCACCCAAGAAAATGTACAAACAATTAGGGGATATTAAGAAAACTCAGCGTTGAATCATGAGCCAAAATTAAAACGAAAGAGGAAAATTGAAATCACCCAAGAAAATATACAAACAATTAGTGGATATAAAAAAAAACTCGACGATGAATCATTAACCAAACTTAAAAGGAAAGTGGAAAGTTGAAATTACCCAAGAAAATATACAAACAATTAGAGGATATCAAGAAAAACTCAACGTTGAATCATGAACCAAAATTAAGAGGAAAGTGGAAAGTTTAAATATCTCAAGAAAATATACGAACAATTAGGGGATATTAAGAAAGACTCAATGTTGACTTGTGAACATAAATCAAAACGAAGGCTGAAAATTTAAATCACTCAAGAAAATATATTAATAACCGAGATTAAAACGAAAGAGGAAAGTTCAAATCACCTAAGAAAATATACAAGCAAGTAGAATGAGGTGATATCAAGATAACCTCCGTGTTGATTCGTGAACCCAAATTAACACGAAATCGGAAAGTTGAAATCACCCAAGAAAATATGCAAACAATTAGAGATATCAAAAAAAAATTGACGTAGACTCGTGAACCAAAATTTAAACGTAAGCGGAATGTCGAAATCACCCAAGAAAATATACAAACAATTAGAGGATATCAAGAAAAACTAAGCGTTGACTCGTGAACCCTAATTAACACGAAAGCGGAAAGTTGAAATCACCCAAGAAAATATGCGAACAATTAGGGGATATTAAAAAAACTCAGCGTTGAATCATGAACCAAAATTAAAATGAAGACGGAAATTTGAATCACCGAAGAAAATATACAAACAGTTAGGGGATATTAAAAAAAAAACAGCGTTGACTCGTAAACCCAAATACAATCAAAGGCAGAAAGGTACATCTCGGCACAAGAGCATCCATAGAGAACATCCTAATATCCATAATATAATCCCTTGAGAGGATATACAAACTAACCAACATATGAGAGGATAACAAGAGACCACGGGAGGGTGAAAGAGCATTACAGTAGAGAACATCACCTATACAAATGGAAGTTAAATTAAAAACAGAAAACAGTAGAGAATATGCAAACAGATTAGTGGGCAACAATAGACCACAGGAAGGTATAGGAGCATTACAGTAAAGAACATCACCTATTCAAATGGAAGTTCAATTAGAAAACAGAAAACTACATAACGAAACAGCTCAAGGAAACACAGGAGCACATCAGCGTAACTATCACAAGCTCTCCATTCTAAAGAGAAACAGAGGGAGAGGCATAAATTAAAAAGCTCACATACTACGGACTCGAAACCAATATCCTCAACACTGTCATTAACCTTCCTCGAACTTCACAGGGGCTTTCCAATTACTCTCTCCGTACCTACTGGCGCTATGTCTGACTCTGAGGGCAAATTAGTATCTTCGTGTAGTCAGTGGCCCGTAAAAGTGGTTCATTGTTTGTAGGGAAGGTTGTCTGACTGATGAATAGTGTTGGAACTGATGTCAAGGGAATGGCCGAGGAAAGGAGAGCTTGTAACACGGGTGAAGAGCCATCGAGGAATTACTGGAGGGTGCAAGATTAATACGGTTTAGATAGATAGATAGATAGATAAAGAAGGAATGTAGAGGAGAGAATGATAATTGAACAGATGAAATGAAGGGAGGAGGAGACAAAGGAAATGAGGAAGTAAGAAAAGAAGAGAAAGGGAAGGGAGGAAATAAACGATGAGAGAGAGAGTGTGTGTGTACCATAAATCGAATCCGTGTACAGTACGATAAGCGTTACGATAAACTGGAATGTCGTCGCGTAATTCATAAGTGACGATAAATTCTGAACGTAGAGTGTAAGTAAGGCAAACGCAGAATGAATTAACGTTTTATTACGCAAGTGTTGAAAAAAAGTGAAGGAAAATTAAGGATATTACAGGAAAAGGATGATCCAAGTAAAGGAAATGTAGGAAAAAAAGAACAGAAAAAAATAGTATCGTTATTGTTACCGAAAAAAAAAATAAAGTCGTAAATTGAAACCTGAAAAAATGAGGAAAATATAACAATGATAAACAGTGGCAAAAATAAACAGTTAAATAAGTGTGTAAACGAAAAGTGGACGAACGTAAAGAAAGTTCGAAATAAAAAAGTAAATACGTAACTTTATTAATAGTGTTACAGGAAAAGGAAGAAAAGTAAATCAGATTTCGGAAATTGAAGAGAGGGAGAAAAAGCAGTTGTCGTATTACGGGAAAGGAAAGGTGAAGGTTAACCACGTGTAGAAGAAAGGGAAAGCGAGGAATACGATATTATATTTATAAGAGTGTCAGGAAGTGGAGGGAAAAAGTAGAAGTCAATGAATAAACGGGAAAAAAAGTAGGAATAAAAGTGCACGTGCAGGGAAATGAAAGGGAAAAACGTAAGAGGAAAAGGATTAGCTAGGGGGAAAATATGAATAATAGCAGTTGAGAGAAAAAAAAAAAGACCGAAAAAATGGGGAAAAATAATAGGAAAAAAGTACACGTGCAGGGAAATGAAAGGGAAAAACGTAGGGAAAAAGTACGCATGTAGGAGGAAAAGGATTACTGAGGAGGAAAATATGAATAATGGTGTTTTAGCAGATGAGCGGAAAAATTGAACGAAAGAAAAGAGGAAAACAAGAAAAAAGTACACATGCAGGGAAAGGAAGGGGAAAACGTAGGGAAAAATAATACGTGTAGAAGGAAAATGATTAGCTAGGAGGAAAATCTGAAAATAGTGTCTTAGGAGATGAGAGGAAAAAAATAAACAAGTGTAGAGAAGATAAATAAAAAAGGAAATAAAAGAAAGTTAAAAGAAAAAAACGGGAAACATTAAATAAGTTACGAGAAATATATAAATGATAAGACAGCCATTTTATCACTTATCCGAATATTAAATAAGAAAAAAGACTTATGTTTATCATTCCCGGCGTCACGTAACCTTACATATAACGAGACTAGGAACAAAAGGAAGAGAAAAAAATAGAGAGAAAAAGTTAGTTGCCAGAAATGTGTCAAAAGAGGACCATTACACAACCGATAATAACATGGGGTGGAAAAAGAAAGAAAAAGGGACGTTGACCTCTCCCAAGAACGTTGTATGGAGCACGTCTGGGTCCAAAAAAATGTGGAATGGGAAAATGTGGAATTGGGAAATATATTGAATGGGGGAAAATGTGGAGTGAGGAAAAATATGGAAAGGGAAATATTTATGGAATGGGGAAACATATTTAATGGGGATTAGGAATGGGAAACATATATGGAATGGGGAAGAATGTTGAATAAGGAAAAATTTGGAATGGGAAATATATATGGAATGTGGAATGGGAAAAATTAGGAATGGGGAACTATATAGAATGGGGAATCATGGAATAGGAAAAATTAGGAATGGGAAAATGTGGAACTTGGAAATATATAGAATGGGGAAAGTGTGGAAAGAAGAAAAACATGGAATGAGAAATATATATGGAATGTGGAAATGGGAAATGGGGAAACATGGAATGGGTAAAAATTAGAAATGGGAAAATATGGACTTGGGAAATATAAATAATGGAGAAAAAGATGAAATGAAAAAAGTATGGTTAAGTTTGGGGGAATTTTCAAAGGCATGATATCCAGAAACCTATGGCATAAAATAACAAGGGAAGTCTTCACATTGTTATATATAAAAAGTGTCATTGGTAAGGAAGCACACACACACACACACACACACACACACACACACACACACACACACACACACACGACCTCCCTACACATTCCTCCCCCCCCTCCCACCCTCACACCCAAGTTGACCATGTAACCCAGGTATTCATAGATCGTCTAGGTAAACTTCGTGGGCAGGTGAATACAGGTAACCACGCATCGCTGCCCAGGTCCAGGTGACGTAAGGATGCCAGGTCGTGTTTTTTCCCACATTACCTGGCGAGACTATTCCTGTTTTTTACACCTGGAGGCAATGGTAATGCAACATAGTGCTTTTCCTCTCTTCCCTTGGCGTTATTTTTTTTCTTTTGTTATTTTTTGGTCGTAAGCTAAAGTGGATCATGGGATGTTTTTCTTTGATGTTGTGAGGGAATGTAAGTCTTTGTGTGTGTGTGTGTGTGTGTGCAACGTTATCCTCTTTCGCCCTGAAGCTGCAATAGACAAAGGATTACAGGCTTAAGTGCTTAGTAAAAACGTATTGTAGTAGTCGTAGTGGTAGTAGTAGTAGTAGTAGTAGTAGTAATATCATGATTTGGACCACTACTACCAACAAAATCAACAATAAACAGATAGTACTAAAAAAAAAACAGTATTATTTGTAGTAATTCTAACACATTACCACCAAACATCACCACCATCACAGCCCCTTCTGTCTCTCTCCGGCATATGACCACAGATGTTGCGTCGACTGAACGAAACTTTCCATGCTTTCCAAACTTTCCAACCACCACAACTACAGTCCAACACAACCATCACCACAACCACAACCGCCACTACAATCCCCACCACCACAACGCAGGTATCGATACACTCCCCTCCACTCACCTGTACCCCAAGCATCCTTCCCTTCATTGCCTCAAGCTCACCTGTCCGGTCGCAGTGGGAACGCCAGGTATACAGGAACATTTGAGGGACACGTGTATCTTAATCCTCTGTCTCTCTCTCTCTCTCTCTCTCTCTCTCTCTCTCTCTCTCTCTCTCTCTCTCTCTCTCTCTCTCTCTCTCTCTCTCTCTCTCTCTCTCTCTCTCTCTCTCTCTCTCTCTCTCTCTCTCTCTCTCTCTCTCTCTCTCTCTCTCTCTCTCTCTCTCTCTCTTCCTCCTCCTCCTCCTCATTCTTCTCGTTCTCACTCTCACTCTCCACCTTCTCCTCCTTATTTTCCTTTCCCCTCTCCTCATTCTCATTCTCATTCTCTCTCCTCCCTCTCCTCCTCCTCCTCCTCATTCCCCTTCTCCCTCTCTCGCCTCCTCCACCTCCTAATTCTCCTTTTCACTCTCTTCTCTTCTTTCATTCTCATCATCATTCTCCCTCTCCCTCATCTCCTCCACTTCTTCATTCTTCATTCTTCCTCTCCTAGTCCTCATTTTCGTTCTCATTCTTCCTCTTCTTCTCCTCCTTTCGTTCTCATTCTCCCTCTTCCTCTCCTCTTCTTCCTCCTCTTCCTCCTCCTCTCTCGTGTCTGGTAGTCGCGTCTTTCTGAGTCTTCTTGACATATTTCTCTCCTTTGTCTTCCATTTTTCTTCTCATTTTTATATATTTTTCTTCTTGTTCTCGCTTTTCTTCTTTCCCCTTGTTCCTCTTTTTCTTCTCGTTATTTTCCTTTTCTTATCATTGTTCTAATTCCTGGTATTCTTATTCTTGTTCCTGTTACTATCATTATTGTTATTGTGTTATCATCTTCTCCTCCTCCTAATCCTCCTTCTCCTCCTCTTCTTCTTCCTCCTTGTCATCCTACTCCATTTTTTGTTTGTTTTTGTTTTCTTTGTTATTTTTCGTCCTCCTGATATTTTTCTCCGCTTGCTTATCCTCCTCTTCCTCTTCCTCCTCCTCCTCCTCCTCCTCCTCCACTTCAATTGTCTCACGCTACCTCTCTCTTCACTCCTTTCTCTCCTACTCTTTTTCCTTTTTCTTTTCTTCTATTTTCATCGCATTTCTTCTTTATTTCATTCTCTATTTTCAACCTCATCTTGCACCTTGCCCTTCCCTCCATTCCTCCTCCATTCCTCCTCCTCCTCTTCCCACTCTTCTCTCTCCTTTAAACGAGCGCTCCCTTACTCTCCTCTCCCTCCCCTTCCCTTCCCTTCCCTTCCCTTCCTTCCTACCACGCCCATTAGCAAACTCACTCCTTGTCCCATTTTTCTCTCCCTTTTTCTCCCTGTCACGCCCTTCCACGCACCCTGTAATTCCTCTTCTACCTGCCTACCCTGTAATCTTCCCTCTACCTTTTCCTCCCTCTTTTCCATTCCTCTCTTCTCCCTTCTCTTCCCTCCCGTCCTTTCCTTTTCCGTCTCCCCTTCGGCGCTCACCTCACCTGGCCTCCCTCACCTGGTCTCCCTCACCTGCCCACCGGTACATTCAGGTGAAGGTGAGGTTTGTACATGTGCGTAGTGGTCCATATTTAAAAGGTTCCGGTCACTGAGAGAGAGAGAGAGAGAGAGAGAGAGAGAGAGAGAGAATGGAAGTTAGTTCTAAAATTACACAAATGGTATGGGTGGATCTACGTACACACACACACACACACACACACACACACACACACACACACACAGACACACACACAAGCAGGTTACATCATCGGAATATTGTTTTATTTCAACATTGATATTGTAACTATTTTATCCCTTATCTTTTTTTCTTTTTTGCTCTCTTGCCTCATGACGTATTCTTTTCTCTCTCTCTCTCTCTCTCTCTCTCTCTCTCTCTCTCTCTCTCTCTCTCTCTCTCTCTCTCTCTCTCTCTCTCTCTCTCTCTCTCTCTCTCTCTCTCTCTCTCTCTCTCTCTCTCTCTCTCTCTCTCTCTCTCTCTCTCTCTCTCTCTCTCTCTCTATCTCTCTCTCTCTCTCTCTCTCTCTCTCTCTCTCTCTCTCTCTCTCTCTCTCTCTCTCTCTCTCTCTCTCTCTCTCTCTCTCTCACTCCTCGGGTAATAGATTTGTAGTGCTTCTGTTATATTGACAATGCCAATCGCTTCAAACCTTTTTTTTTTTTTTTTTTTTCGAGATTGTGTGTTCGTTTCCATTTATGGTAAAACGAAATTGCCCACTCCGTTCTCCCCCCACACTGTCTGTCTCACTCTCTCGCTTTCTCTCTCTCTCTCTCTCTCTCTCTCTCTCTCTCTCTCTCTCTCTCTCTCTCTCTCTCTCTCTCTCTCTCTCTCTCTCTCTCTCTCTCTCTCTCTCTCTCTCTCTCTCTCTCTCTCTCTCTCTCTCTCTCTCTCTCTCTCTCTCTCTCTCTCTCTGTCTATGTCTATCTATCTGTATCTATTCGCCCTCCCTTTATATTTTCCTTCTTGCCCTTTCAATCCATCTTCCTATCTATCTCACATACAAACAACTTCTAACTATCTATCTTTCTTTTCTCCCTTCCTTTATCGCCTCCTCTTCTGTTCCTCTACCCTCTTTCCTATCCATCTTTCATTCGTACAAACACAACTTCTCTTTTTATCTATATTTTCCTCCTTTCCTCTATCTTTTCCTTCTCTTCTTGCGATTCTACCACCCTCCTTCCTCTTATTTCTCTCTCATATACTCTGCAACACAAGAAATACTAACACAACCTAACCATTCATAACTGCATCATCACTTTCGAACCCATTCTCCCTCCTTATCAACACAACGGGAGGTAAACTTAACAAAATACTAACACAACCTAATCGTTCATATACTGCAACATCACTTTCCAACCCATTCTCCCTCCTTATCAACACAACGAGAGGTAAACTAAACAAAATACTAACACAACCTAACCGTTCATATACTGCAACATCACTTTCCAAACCACTGTCCATTTTACGAACACCACGAGAGGTAAACTAAGCGAAATATATACAAAAGAACTCAAAAATATCCTTCAATAACCTTCTGGTCCAAGTGTGATAGAGAGAGAGAGGGAGTGAGTTCGCAGCAAAGGTAAAAACAGAGGCAAATAAAAGGAAGCATAAAAGTCGACGCAGGCCTAAGCTTTGCACACTGACAATTCAATCTGGCCTTCGTATTGACGGTAAATAAGTCCCTTTCATCGCCGGCTGTCCCGTATTACTGCTGGGAACGCGGCCAGACAGTTGATCGGATGCTGAGCTCAGAGGATGTATGCAGCATCTCTCTCTCTCCCATGACTCACTCTCTATTGGTCTCTCGCTCGCTCGCTTTCATTCACGGTTTCTTCCTCTCGATTTCTTTCTGTTGATTGCATTCCGTTTTCTTTTCTTTGTGGGGTTCTCGTCTTTTCTTCCCACCTGCAATACCGGTAGTAGTAGTAGTAGTAGTAGTAGCAGTAGTAGTAGTAGTAGTAGTAGTAGTAGTAGTAGCATCTCGGCGTATGAACAACCTAATATTCTACTTCTATCTCATTTCCTCTCCTCTCTCTCACCTTTTTCCTTTTCCATAACTTCATTTTCCTCCATTTCCCGTTGCCTCCTCCATCCTCTCATTTTCTTCTGCCCTCTCTTCTCTCATTTCCTCTCCTCTCCTCTCCTCTCCTCTCCTCTCCTCTCCCTCTCTCGTGTCACAGTTTTTATCTCTGACTTACTCGCTCAATTTGTCTGCTTATCACAATTCTCCTCCACATTCATCTCTCGGCCTTCAAGTATTAAGAAAAGAGCATAAAAGAGTGTGACTGAATAGGTTTAGAAGGGACTGGAAGGCGATTTACTGCTATGAAAAGGGTTCCAGTTCTCTTTTATCTTGGTCTGTCCCCCTCGTTCTCTACCACGTCCTTGTTCTCAATCTCCAGCATCCTTTTCTACTGGTTTCTTTCCTCCCTTTCTCTCTCCCCTATTTTCCTCCTAATCCTTTCGTTCTCTCCCTTTTTTCTCTCCCACTCAATAGCTCCTCTTTCTCCTCCATCTTTCCTTCTTCTCTCCAATTTTGTAGTTTCTTTCCTCCCTTTTTCTTCTTCTATCTTCCCTCTCATTCGTTTCTCTACCCTTCTCTACCTCTCTCTTTCCTACTCTTTCCTTCTATTCAAAAGCTCTCTCCTCTCCCTTTCCTTCCTTACCTCCACTGCAAATGCTCTTCTCTTCCTCTCCCTCCTCTTCCTCCTCCTCCCTCTTCCTCCCTCCTCCCTACCTCACGTCACTAGCCACTCCATTAATGCTGTACTTGCTGACCTTCTTCCTCCTCCTCCTCCTCCTCCTCCTCCTCCTCCTCCTCCTCCTTATATATCATCTCCTCCTTCCACTATTTGCATGTTTACTCTTTATTATCGTTCCTCCTCCTCCTCCTCCTTCACTTCTTCCTCTTATTTCTGCTTCTTGCTTTCCTCCTTCTCCTCTTCCTCTTCTTCCTCCTCCTCCTCCTCCATTTTTCAGCAGTATTACATGAGGATGGTGTCTTTTTTTTTTGCTTTTTTTCTTTAATCTCTCTCTCTCTCTCTCTCTCTCTCTCTCTCTCTCTCTCTCTCTCTCTCTCTCTCTCTCTCTCTCTCTCTCTCTCTCTCTCTCTCTCTCTCTCTCTCTCTCTCTCTCTCTCTCTCTCTCTCTCTCTCTCTCTCTCTCTCTCGCTCTCAATATTTACGTAACGACCAGCTTAAAGGAGAAATAATTTTGTTCCAATAACCGAGCTGTCGCTAAATATTGCGCGTGTATATTTTTTCCTCGAGCTGATAAATTTAAAAAAAGAAATACGTAAATAGGTCTGAGTCTCCCCTCCGGTCTAATGAGAATGGACGCGAATGTTTTCCTTAGAGGACTTAGTTTTCCTCCTCGAGTTTTAACCGTTTTTTCTCATTAGTCTATTGCTTCTGTATCATTTTTTTTTATTATCTTCTTTTCCATTTTATTGTTTTCTGTGTTGTTATTTTTTTCTGTTATATTCCCTCTCATATTCACCATTTTTTTGTCATTATTTATATTCTTTTTATCCTATTTCATCATTTCAACTCTGATTATTTTACTACATTTTACTATATTTTATTCTATTCCAATCTATCAATGTATGTTTTTGTCACTGATTGTTTACATATTTCATGGTATTCTATTTTCTATTATTTTCTGTTTTATCCTTTTATTCTTTTTTATATCTGCACCTGTTTTCCCTTCTCATAATTATTCTCACCGTCTTTCTCTCCCCCAGGTAGCGCGGCTCACCCGTGCGTCACGAGGGTAATGAGGAAGCACCATCTCTGTACAGGTATGTTTTTTCCTCGATGTTTTTTATTAGTGTTTTTAGTGAATGTTCTTTATTTTTTATTTTTTGGAGGGTGTCTGTGACAGCGGGAATTTTTTTGTGTCATTTTTTTTTTTACCTTGAGCTGTCTTCTTGGCTATAAAAATACGTCACACCAGAAAGTTTTAGGTAAATATAAAAACGATGTGTCCTTTTCGTAACATGTATTTAACTCCGTGGACTTAAATTTAATACAAAGATGATTTCTCGAGTATATTTTTCTCTTCTCATTTTCTGTATCTATTATTATTTAGTTTAAAAGTAGACTTATATAAAAAAAAAGTTCCGTGATTTTCTCTTTCTTTTTCTTCCTCTTTCATTAACAAACTTCAAGGTTATATTCTTTTTATTTTCTTTATTTTCTTTTTTATTTTATTTCGTGATCAATTAACAGCAGGACTTTTAGGTCAATAAGAAATTATGTGGCCTTTTGGTAACATATTTTTCGCACCAGAACTTTTCGGTCAATAAGAAATGATGTGACCTTTTGGTAACATATTTTTCGCACCAGAACTTTTCGGTCAATAAGAACTGATGTGGCCTTTTCGTAATATACTTTTCGTAGCAGAACTTTTCGGTAAATAACGTGGTAATGTTGTGGCCTTTTCGTTATTAATATTTCGCGGCAAAACTTTTAGGCAAATAAGAAATGATGTCGCCTTTTGTTGATACACATTTTTTTTCCTGCTCGACGTAACGTTGATAAGCGAGGTAATGGTACAGATTCCAACTTTGATAAACTAATCTCGAGGGCCGGCGTATGTATATATATATTTTTTTTGGTTAATGAATTCTCGCTTCCTCTTATTCGCGACCCAGACCAAAAAAATAAAACGGTGGTGAAAATCCTTGAAATTTGTATACGATGTCATTTTAATCAATTATTTGTAGTTTTCTTTCTTATTTTTGTTTCTTTTCTTTCGTTTTCCATCTCTCATTTATTACAGTTTACTCCTGAAATCTATATACGTTATCTTTCTTATGTATTATTTTTGTATTTTTTCTTCATCATTTGTTTCCTCTCTTTCTTTTTTTTTGTCTCATTTATTACAATTTACTCTTGAAATATATATACGTTATCTTTCTTATATTATTTTTTGTATTTTTTCTTCATTAATGGTTTCCCCTCTTTTTCTGTCTGTCTCTCATTTATCATTATTTATCCCTGAAAGTTGTAAATATATATTCTCTTTTATCCATTATTTTTTTATTTGATTTGCTTCCTCTTTCTCTTTCCATCTATCGTTTATCACTATTCACTCTATACCTGTTTTCGTTCTTTTTATCTATTAGTATTGATAGTTTTTTTTTCTGTTATGTCTGCTTCCTCTTTCTCTTTTTCTCTCTTCTTATCTCCTTTACATCGGTTTATCCTCTCTTATTCCATCGATTATTGATTACTAGATTTTTTTCTATTAATCCTCTTCCCTTTCTTTCTCTTTCTCCTTTCATTTATCACAATTTCTCTCTCTTCCCTCATTTATCACAGTCCCTCACTTCCTCTCATTTATCACAATCTCCTCCCTGACACACGTTCCTTCTCGTTTCCTGCATCTGTCCATGTGTCACCTGCGTCTCTCTCTCTCTCTCTCTCTCTCTCTCTCTCTCTCTCTCTCTCTCTCTCTCTCTCTCTCTCTCTCTCTCTCTCTCTCTCTCTCTCTCTCTCTCTCTCTCTCTCTCTCTCTCTCTCTCTCTCTCTCTCTCTCTCTCTCTCTCTCTCTCTCTCTCTCTCTCTCTCTCTCTCTCTCATCGCTCAATCTTCGCGCAAACAATATTTTCCTCTATCGTCCAATCTGTTTTTCTTCTTTTTTTTCTTCTCCTTCGTCGATCCTCTTTCGCATCGTTCCTGGTTTTGATCCCTTCCTGTCATCCTTAGTCATCGTGATTGTCCTCGTTTTCTTCTTCTTTTTCCTCTTTCCTTCTTTCTTTCTTCGTCTTTTGTTTCGGCTCGGTCCGGCACCCTCTCCTCCTCCTCCTCCTCCTCGTCCTCTTTCTTTCTTTTTGTTGAGGTTCTTTTTTTTCTTTTAATTTTTCCTCCTCTTCTCCTCCATCTGCATTTCCTGTTCTTCTCTTTCTCTTCATCCTCCTCCTCCTCTTCTTTCTCTTCCTCCGTTTCTTCATTTTCGTTTTGTTCCTACGTTTTTTTTCCCTTTTAATTCTGTTTCTCCTCCTTCATCTGCATTTCCTTTTTATAATTCTCCTCGTCCTCCTCCTCCTCCTCTTCTTCCTCCTTTTCTTTCCTTCTCTTTCTTTTCCTCGTAGATTTCTTTTATTAATTGTTTCTCCTTCTTCATCTGCATTTCATTTTTCTAATATCCTCCTCCTCCTCGTCCTCCTCCTTTTCTTCTTCCTCTTTTCTTTTCCTCGTAGATTTCTTTTATGAATTGTTTCTCTTACTAGATCTGCATTTCCTTTTATAATTCTTTTCTGCCTCCTCCTCCTCCTCCTGCCAGCCCCCACCCCTTCCCTCCTCCGCCGCCTCCTTCTGCTGGATAAACTCAGGCAAACTTTTCCCTTCCTGGTTTATGGCGAAGTTTATGACAGTCGAAGTCGAGGCGGCGCGGAGTCCCATTATTCCCACATGTCCTTACTGTCCCTCACTCCCTCGCGCCACAGGTGAATGATAACTGATTGGGATTGTTGATACTTCACCTGTGTTTTCGCCTTATACCTGTGCCCTCCCATTCTCCTCCTCAGTTTCCCACTCTCTCTCTGCCTTCCCATTCTCCCTCCTCTGTTTCCCTCTCTCTCTCTCTCTCTCTCTCTCTCTCTCTCTCTCTCTCTCTCTCTCTCTCTCTCTCTCTCTCTCTCTCTCTCTCTCTCTCTCTCTCTCTCTCTCTCTCTCTCTCTCTCTCTCTCTCTCTCTCTCTCTCTCTGTCTCTCTCTCTCTCTCTCTCTCTCTCTCTCTCTCTCTCTCTCTCTCTCTCTCTCTCTCTCTCTCTCTCTATCTCTCTCTCTCTCTCTCTCTCTCTCTCTCTCTCTCTCTCTCTCTCTCTCTCTCTCTCTCTCTCTCTCTCTCTCTCTCTCTCTCTCTCTCTCTCTCTCTCTCTCTCTCTCTTCCCAGTCTCCCTCCTCAGTTTCCCACACTCTCTCTGTCTTCCCATTCTCCTTCCTTCAATTTCCCACTGTCTGTCTGTCTTCCCATTCTCCCTCCTCCTCAGTTTCCCACACTCTCTCTGTATTCCCATTCTCCTTCCTCCTCAGTTTCCCACACTCTCTCTGTCTTCCCATTCTCCTTCCTTCAATTTCCCACTGTCTGTCTGTCTTCCCATTCTCCCTCCTCCTCAGATTCCCACTCTCTATGACTTCCCATACTCCCTCCTCTGTTTCCCTCTCTCTGTCTTCCCATTCTCCTTCCTTCAATTTCCCACTGTCTGTCTGTCTTCCCATTCTCCCTCCTCCTCAGTTTCCCACTCTCTCTGTCTTCCCATTCTCCCTCCTCCTCAGTTTCCCACACTCTCTCTGTCTTCCCATTCTCCCTCCTTTTCAGCTTCCCACTCTCTCTGTCTTCCCATTCTCCCTCCTCCTCAGTTTCCCATTCTCTTTCCTTCAGTTTCCCACTCTCTCTCTGTCTTCCCATTCTCCCTCCTCAGTTTCCCACACTCTCTCTGTCTTCCCATTCTCCTTCCTCCTCAGTTTCCCACACTCTCTCTGTCTTCCCATTCTCCCTCCTCCTCAGTTTCCCATTCTCTCTCCTTCTCAGTTTCCCACACTCTCTCTGTCTTCCCATTCTCCCTCCTCCTCAGTTTCCCACTCTCTCTGTCTTCCCATTCTCCTTTCTTTCTGCGCAGTCCCCCTTCAATCCCCCGTCAGGAGCGCCGCGGCTGTGAGTGTTTCATAAGTAAGCCCAACATTCTGCTTCCCCCTGATTGTTTCCTCCGTCCCGCGCCGCCAAAGTTGTCCAGTTAATAGACTTAAACGCTTCGAGTATCAGTCCGGTTTCCACTTGGGTTCAATGCCTGTTCGAAGTTTGATAATGTTTCCCCTTCCGCCGCCGCCACCACCACCACCACCGCCGCCGGCTTTCCCTTACGACTCTCTCTCTCGGTCTCTCTTGCTTCCCCATCTTCTGGTTTCCCGTTTTCCTTTTTCCTACTTTTCGTTTTCTTTTTACCTTTTTTTCTCGTTTTCTTTCTATTGCTTCCCGTCTTCTGTTTTCCCATTTCTCTCTTTTCCTACTCTCCGTTTTTTTTTCACGTCGTCTTTTTCCCGTTTTCCTTCTTTCTCTCCGCCTCTCTCTCTTTTTCTCTTGCTACCCGTTTTCTGTTTTCCCATTTTCCATTTTTCCTGCATCACGTTTTCTTTTTTACGTCGGTTTTCTTTCCGTTTTCTTTCTCTCCCACCGCCTCCTAGCCAGCTGCCGCCATCATGCTTTCCTCTTCTCCTTGTTTTCTTATTAATTTATCTCGGAGTATGTCTGATTACCTTCTCCTTTCCTTGTTTTCCTTCCCTTTCTTTCCCGGGCTAAGCATTATGTCCTCCCTCCCCCTCCCTCTCTTTACCCTCTTCTTATCTTCCTTTTCTTTTTTCTTTTTTCAATTATTCTTGTTTTTCCTTCTTTCTGTTCCTTTCTTTCTCATTCGTTCCGTTTTATGCCCTTGCCGGCTGTCTTATGCTTTATTTCTCTTCCTTCGCTTCATTTCTCTTTCTTTCTCTTCGTATTTGTCTGTTTTTCTTAATTTCACTTTTCTGTCAACTGCATTTCCCTTTTTGTTTATATTTCTCCTTCCAAATGCTTTCCTTCACTTTCTTTCCCTTTTATCTTTCTCTCATTTGTATTTCCATTTCATTATTAGATTCCTTTTCTGTCATTTTGTCTTTCTTTATCTCACTTTCTTCTTCCTATTTCCTTTTTTCCATCACCAATATTTCCCTGCTTTCCCTTCCCTTAACTTCTCTCCCCTTCAATTCCCTTTGTTTCACTTCCTTCAGATATTCTTCCCTTCCCTTCTCCTCCCCTCTTCACTAACTTCATCTTCCCTCTTCTTCCCTTTCCCTATCTTCATCCCCTCAACTTTCAATCCCTCTTGGTTTCCCTTCCTCTCTCTCTCTCTTCCTCAGTTTCATTCGCTAGTATTTAATTTTCTTCTAATTCATCTACTTTCTTACTCTTCCCATTCTCTTCTATTTACATGTTTTTCCCTTCGTTTAGTCACTCACACTCCTTCCATCCTATCTACTCTATCTATCTCATACTTCTTCACATTTTTCCTTAATATCTCTTCTTTTTTCTCTTTTATCATCTTTTCCCTCATGTCCACTCTGTTTCTCCTTCCCTTCCCTCTCTCTCCCTCCTCATAATTCTTCGTCAATACCTTTTACTATCTATCTCAGGTCTCTCTTACTTCCTTCTCTCCTCCTCCTCCTTTTCCTCCTCCTAAGTTAATTTCCTATAGTTTATTGCTCTCCCATTCCCTATCTTTCATCTCTCCTCTCCATCCTCAATCTCACTTCTTCCTCTTTTTCGTCTCCGGTATTTTTTTCCCTCCTCTTTCCTTCGCCGTTCTCTTCAGATATCCTCATTTACCTCCTTCCTTCTCCTACTTATTCGTTCCTTCCTTCCTTCTTCCCTAAATCACCCGTCCTCTTCACCTCCCTTTTCATTCTCTTTCTCTTCTCCTTCTTCCCTTTTTCCCTCCTCTTCTATCCCTCTCACTAACGTTCTTTCCTCTGTCTCTGTTCTTTCTTCTACTCTCTCTTCGTCCTGCCTTTCACACAAGTCCTCTCTTCTTGTTTACTCATATTTTTTTTCTCTCTCCATCTCATCTTCATTTCTTCCACTTCTGTTTTCCTTCTTTTCTTCCCTTTCCTCTCACACAAGCTTATTTTTCTCTTTCCCTTCCTCTCCACTTGTTATCCCCTTCTTTTCCTTCACTTTCCTCCCCTTTTCCTCGCCCTGCCTTTCAACCCGCCTGCCCGCACAGCATCCACAAGTCGGAATCTTCGCGGGAACGTAAATATCACATCTCATCTCGATTCCTTTTACTCGTGGAAGGTAAACACGTGTTCGGACCCGCCTCTCTCGACCCTCAGTGGCAGATGGACTCAGGTGTATCCCGCAGCGCTTTCCCCCGCCAGGTGCGTGTCCTTGAGAAGCCCAGGTAAACGTGAGGAACTAAGGGTTGCCACGAACACGCCGGGATGAGGTGAAGAAGGGAGGAAAATGAGAATAATAAATGAAGGAGTAAAGGGAAGACCTTGAAACGTGTAAATTTATCTGGAAATGGTATGGAAAACGTGAGGCGGTTAGGGAAAAATGCAAGAAACAAGGAAATGAAGAGAAAGGAAAATAAGGTGTTTCTTTTTTTACAGCAAAGGAGACAGATCAAGGGCTTAAAAAATGAAAACAATAATGAAATAAAAAGCCCGCTACTTACTGCCCCTAGAAAGATTGGAGTGGCTGAAAGAAACGCAGGAAACGCAAAGGAGTACATGGAAAAGATTAGACAAACGTGGGAGTTAGAAAAATTACAGGAATAAACGAAGCAATGAAGGGAACGAAAGACGAGGTACACTACAGGGAAAAACAAAACAGGTATCATGAAGGATTATACAGAGGAGCTCGGAAGAACGTGGGTGCAAGGAAACACAACACGAAGAAACTAAGAAAAATCAAGAGAAAATATATTGAAAAACGAAAAATGGATGGATTAAACCGAAGAAAAGAGGAAGAAAAGTTAATCAAAAAGACACCTAACATGGGAAACACACACACACACACACACACACACACACACACACACACACACACACACACACACACACACACACACACACGAGAGTCAATCCAGAAACATCACTTGCAACGGAAAATAAACATCGTGACGCGTGCATGTGTTATTTTTGTTTCCTTTCCGGGTGAGCGAGAGGCGAACGAACCTCCTCCTCCTCCTCCTCCTCCTCCTCTTCCTCTTCCTCCTCCTCCTCCTCCTTCGCTTGACTCGCCCGATCCCCGGAAACTCTGACTGAAGCAAACCTCGTAAATAACGTCGAATACGAACCACTCAAGCGACGTAGCAGCAGACGAGAAGGCAAATATACTGCTGATAGAATTAACTACTACTACTACTACTACTACTACTACTACTACTACTACTACTACTACTACTACTGTTATTTATGATAGTTATCCTTCTCCTACTCCTCTTATATGTAGTCTCCATCTCTTCCTCCTCCTCATTTTTCATCTCTTAGTTTTCCTCCTCCTCTTCCTCCTTCTCCTTCTCTCATTTTTCTCATTTTCCTCTTGATCGTCCTCCTCCTCTTGACAGTTTTCCTCCTCCTCCTCCTCCTCCTCCTCCTCCAGCCTTTATCTCCTCCTCCTTATCCTTTTCCTTCTCTTCTTTTTCCTCCTTCTCCTCTTTTCTCCTTCTCCTCCTAATCGTTCTCTTCCTCCTCCTCCTCCTCCTACTCCTACTAACTCCACTATTCCTGTTATTACTATTATTTCAAACGCTTATATGCCATTAATCACAACAGTTAACGACAGGCAACGTTAAACACCATCCCATAAATATTAATTACCACGTACAATTAGTGTAATGCCCTGATAAGGTGGAAGGTATTACAGGTGAATTGGTAGCCAGGTGTCCCCAGGTGTCCTAAAAGGGATTGAAAGCACATAGCACCGAGGTTGTTTTGCGTCCCTCTGGTCCTCCTGTAAACTTTGTGATTCTGAGAACGTATCCTGAAATGACTTGATGATAGACACGTGTTAATGGGAGGGAGTTTATGAGGCACTGTTGAAGTTTGATTGAGGATAATTTGGGGGTATGTTGGTTGTTGTACTCTGGTTATTTGTCTCTTTGACCTTTTATTTTTATCTGGAAATTGATCTTGAAGTGACTCACCGTTAAAAAATATATATATAAAGAGGAATGAACGTGATGAGGTTTTAAGTATGGGTTTTTTTTTTTTTTTTTAATCTTGAGTTGTTCTTTTTTTCTCTTTTTAATCCTTCTGCCTTAGTCCTTCTTTCCTCCTCCTCCTCTTCCTTTTTATTTTTTTATTTTTTTTTATTTCTCCTTTCTTCTTCCTCTTCTTTCCTTTTCTTCTTCTTCTTTACTCTTCTTTATTCCTCCTTCCTTCTTCCTCCTTCTTCCTATTTCTTCTTCTTCTTCCTTATTCTTCCTTCAGTATTTTTAAGTTTTTTTTCTGTTTTGGTCTTTGCCACATAAAAAAATACCTTCTTGGACTTAAGGAATCCTAAATTTACTAAAGAATGCGGTTTTTTTTTCCTTATTACTGTATGTCGTTCAGTCTACATTTCCCTTCTTCTATACATTCCTCTCCTATCTTCACTTCCTTGTCTTCTCTATCTATCATCGTCTTCTGCGTCTTTTTCACTTTTCCTATCATCATCTTTATCCTTTTTTTCCCTTCATCTGCTTTCATTCCTCCCTGTTCCTTCTTCTCTCCCTTCTTACTCCTTTCCCTTCCCCTCCATCTTCTTCCTTTCCTCCATTTATTTATGTGTTCCTTTTCTCCTTATCTTCTTCCTTCTAACCTTCTTTCCTTCTCCTCCTCCTCCTCCTCCTTCTACTCTTCCTACTCCTACTAATTCTACCACTTCTATTTCCTCCCTACTTATTTTTTATCCTTTTCCTTCATCTCCTTCCTTTTATTTGTGTCCTTCTTGTGTCCTTCCTTAGTCCTTCTGACCCCGAGACCCCCTCTTGATGTGACCTTTGATGACCCATTCCCGCCCATTAAGGTACATTACTTCCCTCCTTCGCCCTCTGTGGCTTACTCTCTCTCTCTCTCTCTCTCTCTCTCTCTCTCTCTCTCTCTCTCTCTCTCTCTCTCTCTCTCTCTCTCTCTCTCTCTCTCTCTCTCTCTCTCTCTCTCTCTCTCTCTCTCTCTCTCTCTCTCTCTCTCTCTCTCCCCCATTAACCTCTCCTTCCTTGCTTCCTTCCTTTTCATTTATTCTCGATGTCTTCTTTTCTTCAGTTTTCTTCATTTTTTCATCCTTTGTCTTCCCTTTCCTTTCTTACTCTTGTTTTCATATTTTCTTCATCATTATCCACTTCTTTCTTATTTCTTTTTCATATCTTATTGTCTTTTCTTTCTTTTTCATGGTTTTCTTGTTTTCACTTTTCTGTTTCGACTTCATTCACATTTTATTTCCTCTTCGGCCATTCCTAACCTAACCTAACCTAACTTTCTTATTTCTTTTTCATATCTTATTGTCTTTTCTATCTTACTTCTTGCTTTTCTTTAATTTCACTTTCCTGTTTCGACTTCATCCATATTTCATTTCCTCATCGGCCATTCCTAACCTAACCTAACCTAACTTTCTTATTTCTTTTTCATATCTTATTGTCTTTTCTTTCTTTTTCTTGGTTTTCTTTATTTCACTTTCCTGTTTTGTCTTCAGCCACTGTTTATTTCTTCTTCGGTCATTCGCTTACTCTTCCTTTCTTTACCTTTCTCTATTATTCACTTGTTCCTTCCCTCTTTTTCATGTTATCGTGTTTATCTTCCTTCTTCTTATCTTCCTCCTTTCTTGTATCTTTGTCCTTCTTCGCCTCTTCATCTACAGTTTCTACTTTCTTTAATACTTCTTTATTCTATTTATATTTTCTTGACCTTCTCCTTCTTCCCCCTCTTCATATTTCTATCTCATTATCCTGTTTTCGCATGTCCTTCATCTCCATTATCTTCACTTAGCGGCATCTTCTTTCATCTCTCTCGCCGTGACCTCCTCCTCCTCCTTCTCCTCCTCCTCCTCCTCCTTCTCCGTGTTCCTCTTTACCCTCCCTCTTTCCCCTCCTTCTCCTTCACCTCCTTCCTCTTTCCCCTCTTCCTCTTCACCTCCTTCCTCTTTTTCCTCCTTCTCCTTCACCTCCTTCCTCTTGCCCCTCCTCCTCTTCACCTCCTTCCTCTTTTTCCTCCTTCTCCTTCACCTCCTTCCTCCTTTTCCTCTTCCTCCTTCACCTCCTTCCTCTTTTTCCTCCTCCTTCACCTCCTTCTCCTTCACCTCCTTTCTCCTTAACCTCCTTCCTCCTTCACCTTCTTCACCTCCTTCCTCTTTTTCCTCTTCCTCTTCCACCTCCTTCCTCTTTACTCAAGCTGCTCCTTCCTCTTACCTTTTTCCTCATTTTTCCTCTGACGTCCTCATCCGAAGCCTCATTCCACCTCGTCTATTCCTCCTTCCTCACTATCCTCTTCTATTCTTCCTCTTTATCCCCTTTTCTCCCTCTTCCCGTTTTCTTCTAGCTTCTCATCCCCCATCTTCGTCCTCTCTACCCCAGCATCTTTTAAAGTCCCTTCCACGTCATTTCCTTTTATCTTCCTAATCTCTTTAATCCCTCTGAATCTCTTCCTCCTGTCTTCTTTTGGCTTTCTAACACCCTACCTCCCTCCCTCTCTACCTCCCTTATCTACCTCTTCTTCTCTCCCTCCCTCCCTTCGACCCTCATTCACTCGCCCACTTCTATACCTCAAATCTAAACCTTCCTTTGTCCCTTTCTGTCTCTATCTCCCTATTCGCTTTTCACAGTCCTTAAATCCTTTTTCTTCCTTTCTTTCTTTCATTATTACTGTTACTATCCTTCTTCATTCCCTCATTCATGTCGTCTTGTATTTCCTTTTCATTCTCTTTTTCGTATTTTTATTCAAATTTTCTCACTTTCCAGCAGCGTTCTTCTCTTATTTTCATTTATCTTGTCTCCCTTCCTTTTATTCCTCTTCCCCTCCTTTCCTTTCTATCCTCTACGTCACCTTTTCCTCCTATTCTTCCTTTCTTTCTTTTCCTCATATCCTTTCAACTCTCCTTCCCGTCTGTCTCTCTCAATCTCACTCTCTCCATCACTCTCTTCCCTATTATCCTTCCCTTACTCTATCCCTCCCTTCTCTCTATCCCTCCCTTCTTTCTTTCTTTCTCATTCTCTCCCTCTCTATCACTCCCTCCTCTCATCCCTACGGTCATTCTTTTCCTTTCTTTCTCTCCCTCTCACTCCCCGTCACTCCTTTCTCCCTCTCTCTTCCTCTCTTCGAACATATATCTCTCTATCACTCCCTCATCTCTCATTCTTCTCTTCTCTCTTTTCATCTCTTTCTCTCCACTTCTTTTTCCCTCCCTCACTCTTTCTCCTTCCCCAGACTCATATCTTCCCCGGCATCATCTCTCTCTCTTAACGCTTCCACATCTGTTGCTTAATCTTCCTTTTTTTTCACGTCACGGAACCAGAAAATATGAAGCCCGTTAAGGTTATTGTCACGGCGTTTTCTTCGTGGGAGTTTTTGATGTCCCTCGTATTTAAATTTCTGATAAGGATGCTGCGTCTTGCCTCGGACCCCGTTTTTAATAATGCCGACGTTTTATCTTCATGTGTTCCCTTTATCTCACTTAATAGGGAACAATATCTCACTTTCTTTGCGCGTCTTTTGTTTTGCTTGTGCTTGGAGTCTAGGATAATTTGGTGGGTGGGTGAGATGAATTATGATTATGGAGATGCGTTTTGTGTCTTCTTTTAGTATATTTAACTTTTCTCTCTTGTTTTGTGGTTGGAGTCTACTTTATTTTGTGTGTTTGTGGGTTAGATTTGGATTATGAAGTTTTTTTTGTTTTTGTTTTTTGTTTTTTCAACCTATATCTCCGGTAGGCTTTCTTGAGGGGCCTGGATGGTAGTCGGCCCCAACCCTTCATGTCGCAGGCAAGTTATTTTTTTTTCAGTAGATCTTTCCCTCCTTTCGAATCTTCCCTCTCACTCTACCTCCCTCCCCTTTCCCTTTTTTTCCACTTCCTCCTCCCCTTCATTCTTCCCCCTTCCATTATGGTCATGTTCCCTTCTTCCCTTCTTCCCCTTCCTCAAACACCCCGTTCATCACTTTTTCAGCTTCTCTTTCTTCATTTCTTACAAAGGCTGACTTGAAGGTGTTAATGATTCCCACTTCTTTCTCGTTTGTGTTGTACGTTTACTTTATATCTGGTGTTTGTAGGTTAGATTTTGATCATGAAGTTTGTTTTTAGTTCCAAGGTTGACATCGAGGGGTGTACGATTCTCACTTTTCTCTCTCGTTTGTGTTTTTAATCTACTTTATTTCTAGTGTTTGTGGGTTAGAGTATGGTTACGATGTTTGGTTTAAGTGCTCTCCCTAGGTTAACATCAAGGCGTTTATGATTCTATAGTAAATACGAGAGATTATAAAAAGGCATTCACACGTTCATTTCTATATTTCTAGCGGGTGTTTTATTTGTGTTTGTCTCGGAAGTAGAAAGAAAAATATATATGAAATCAGTACCCTGTTGACATCCAATGTGTTTATGATTCTACAGTAAATACGATAGATTATAAAAAGGCATTCACACGTCCATTTCTATATTTCTAGCGGGTGTTTTATTTGTGTTTGTCTCGGAAGTAGAAAGAAAAATATATATGAAATCAGTACCCTGTTGACATCCAGTGTATTTATGATTCGACAGTAAATTAAAGATTGGGATTATAAAAAGGGATTCACAAAGTCCATCTTTATTTCTAGCGTGTGTTTTAATTTTGTTGGTCTCGGAAGTAGAAAGAAAAAATATATGAAATCAGTACCCTGTTGACATCCAATGTGTTTATGATTCTACAGTAAATAAAAGATTGGGATTATAAAAAGGGATTCACACGTCCATTTCTATATTTCTAGCGTGTGTTTTATTTTTGTTTGTTTCGGAAATAGAAAGAAAAATATATATGAAATCAGCACACTGTTGACATCCAATGTGTTTATGATTCTACAGTAAATAAAAGATTGGGATTGTAAAAAAGGGATTCACATCGTCTTTTTTTCTTTGGTTTCTGTCGCGTGATTTTTTATTTTTGTATTTATGTTTAGTTTTATTTTTCATCAAGGTGGTTAGCTAAATTCTTCCGTAAATAAAAGGGGTTGTAAAAAGGGATTCACAGCGTCATTTTTCTTTGGTTGCTACAGCATGATTTTTTATTTCTGTTTATTTTTATTTTTTCATCAAGGTGTTTATGAGTCTACGGTACAGTAAGAGGGATTATAAAAAGGTATTCACAACGTCTATTTCTTTATTTCCAGCTGGCATTTTTTGTTTACTTTTTTTTCCCGTCAGCTGCCTCCGTCACTGAACGTCGCCCAAAGTTGATATCAAGGCGTTTATGATTCTTTTCAGTAAATAAAAGGGATTGGTATCGTTAGAAGGATTCACAACGCCTTTTTTCTTTGTTTTCTGTAGCGTGATTTTTATTTATGTTTACTTTTATTTTTTCATCAAGTTGTTTAGGATTCTACAGTAAATAAAAGGGATTGGGTTCGTTAAAAGGATTCACAACGCCTTTTTTCTTTGTTTTCTGTAGCGTGATTTTTATTTATGTCTATTTTAATTTTTTCATCAAGGTGTTTAGGATTCTACAGTAAATAAAAGGGATTGGGATCGTAAAAAGAGATTCACAGCGTCTTTTTCTTTATTTCCAGCGTGATTTTTATTTTTTGTTCACTTTTATTTTTGCATCAAGGTGTTTAGGATTCTACAGTAAAATAAGAGGGGTTGTAAAAAGGTATTCACAACGTCTTTTCCTTCGCTTCTAGCCTTCTTTTTTTTTGTTTTCTTTTATTTCTTCCCATCAGCTGCCTCCCTTACTGTAAAATATAATCATAATAGTAACAAAATATCAATACAAAGTGAAAAATCGACTCATACCAAAGCCAATAATTGCAACAAACACAGTAACAATAACTAACATAACAAATAACCTTGATACTAATGAAAATAATAACAGCTACTATATATTTCCAAAGGTTTCGCGCAACATAATCTGCCCCAATGATCCTAAAGAATATAATGGGATCACAAACAGTACTGGTTGCGCGGACAGGTGAGGTAAAATCCAGGTGCGCACAGATAAAAGAACACATAAGAGGGTTAAGGCTTATAAGGGAACAAAGAATTTAATTAAAGCCTCTGCAATATACCCGAGTGTCCGTCGTGTAAGTGCTGTGATTAAAAAGGGGATCAGTCTTATCTCTCTCCCTCCAACTCGTCCATTGTGAGTTAAATGAAGGACTTGTTTTCTGCGTTGAATTCTGTTGCGTTTGTGGAAAGGTATTTGAATTGCTTTCCTGTAAATGTAATGAGTGAACAAAGGGGGTCGGTTGTATATATATATTTACCCGTGTTTCAGTATTCTTGTAAAATGAAGCATGTTTTGGGGGGGCATTAAATCTGTTGAATGTTTGTGAAAAGTATCCGAATGTCTTTCCTGGATGATTTGATTCGACTAGGGGATCAGTTATTCTCCCTCTGTTTCAGCATCTTTGTAAAATTATCCACGTGTTCGACATTTAAATTTCTAGCAAGTCTGTGAAAACATATTCGAATATATCTTTCTGCAAATGTAACGATTCAACAAACAATATTAACAGATTATCAATACAAAGAAAAAGATCGACTCATAACAAAGCCAACAATTACAACAAACACAGTAACAATAACTAAAATAACAAATAGCCTTGATACTAATGAACATAATAACAACCACGATATATTACCAAAGATTTCGCGTAATATAATCTGTAAATATTCTTCCTCTGCTTTAGTATCCTTGTAAAATTAATCACTTTTCTCACACTTTTTATTTCTTTAGTAAGTGCACAAAGCATTCAAATTTCCTTCCTGTGAGTGCAATGACCAAACAAGGCAATCCGCTGCTTGTATATTTTTCTGCATCATCACTATTCTAAAGTTATGCACACGTTCCACAGATTTGTTTACTTTTTATTTTTTTTATTTTTTTATCCAGCAGGAATTGGATTAGGATGAGCATCAGTGACGGGGGAAGGGATCGGCGGGGCGGGTCGCTTCACGCTTTGTTGGAAATGCAATTGAACACGCGCATAAGTTCAACATCCTCTCCCTTTCCGCCTCGTCAACGCAGGGTGCGAATTCGGTGCCAAGTTTTGTTTACATTTATTTTCGTTGCAGCTTCGAATAGGATTAGCAGGAGGATTGGCAACAGGGGGAAGGGGATTAGGGGTATGTGCCATGATGCTATGTTTTTAAATTCATTCGTGTTTGATACCTTTTCCGTTCTACTTCGTGAAATTTAGTTTATATCTGAAGATCTATTTCTGTAGCTAGTTGGAAAAAGACTACGATTGGGTTTGGCATAAGGGAGGTTAGTGAATTTACCTGAATATCTACAAATTTGACGATGAATTGACGAAATAAATGGAAGATTAAGTTAAATTAGGTTCATAATTTTACATGTATTTTTAAGCTTATAGGAAGAGGATGACGATTAGGTTTAGCATCAGGGAGGAAAGTAAATTGAGGGAGGCTACCTGAATATATATGTACAAATTTGAGACTGAATTGTCGAAGTAAAAGGAAGATTATGTAAAATTAGATTCATATTATTACTTGTATTTTTGTAGGTAATAGGAAGACATTTAGCAGAAGGGAGGAAAGGGAAATTGAGGGAGGTTACGTAAAAATGTTTGTACAAATTTTACACTGAATGCACGAAGTAAAAGGGAAGATTATGTAAAATTGGGTTCATAATTTTACATGTATTTTTGTAGGTAATTGGAAAAAGTTTAGCAGCAGGGAGGAAAAGGAAATTGAGGCAGGCTACGCAGATATGTATGTACAAATTTTACACTGAATGGAGGAAGTAAAGAGAAGATTATATAAAAATCGGTTCATAATTTTACGTGTATTTTTGTAGTTAATAACAAGACATTTAACTGCAGGGAGGAAAGGTAAATTGAGAGAGGTTACGTAAATATATATAGTAATTTTACACTGAATTGCTAAAGTAAAAAAAGGAAAATAACACAAAATCACTCCCTTGTTTGAAACGCAATAACCAAAACAATCAACCTAGCATAATCCCTACCAATACGATCAAGTCAACACGTAAAATTCTGTCACATATATTCACATTCATCACTGCATTAACTTTGGATCGAACCCTGAACACGTTTATTAGTCCGGGGAAGGGGATTGAGGGAAGGATATCTGATGCTGTGTTTAATTGAGTCCACCTATTGATATTCATGTATTGTCCGCCCCGCATTGTTAGGCATGTTCTGCTTTGTTCAGTGTCGATGTTCAGCTGTGGATGTTCATACGCATATTAGCTGAATGGTCCTCCCCTTAATCTATTGCCCAGAGTCGCGTCACACACATACACACACACACAGACACCGGAAAGCATTTGAGTGTTACGGAAGTGTATTGCGTTTGTGTGTTAGTCATATCTCCCTCTGGTTTTATGTTCAGTTTTATCTTTCCTGCATTCATCTCTGTTTGTCTGTGTCTGTTTCTGCCTCCGTTTATGATATTTGTTTTGTTCTTTTTTCATTATTTTATTCTCCCTGACGTTCAACTTTATATATTTTTCCCTCTTTCTTTGCTTCTTTGCTAATCTCCCTCCATGCCTTTGAACCCCGTGAACCTGTTATTTTGTGTATGTTGTTTTGCTGTATATACGTTTTCGTTTTGTAATTCTTTGGTCCGTTTTATCTTTTCGGGCTCAACTTTATATTTTTGTCCTTCATTTGTTTTTGCATGCGTCCAGGTTTCTCTGTTGCTGTACCTCGTGAACTTGTGTTATTTGCTGTACTGTGTGTGTGTGTGTGTGTGTGTGTGTGTGTGTGTGTGTGTGTGTGTGTGTGTGTGTGTGTGTGTGTGTGTTGGAGTTTGTATTTTCTTTTTCGCCTCAATGATTCTCCACTTAAATCCAACCCACTGTTTTTGCTTTCATCTCTCATTCTCTCTTCTCTTTCCCCTTCTTTCCCTCAGTATTCTCTTTCCTTCCCCTTGCCTCTTTCTCTCTACCTGCCTATCTCTGTTTTCATCTCTATCTCCATTTGTCTGTCTGTTTTATTCCTGTCTCTTTACCTCAATATCTGTTATCATCCCTTTCCTCTTTATCTCTCTACCTGTTGCTTGTTTCTATATCGGGTTTTACTTCACCATCTCTGTCGAACATCCTCTACCTACCTCTGTCTCTTTACCTGTCTGTCTGTTTCTGTGTCTGTCTCCACCTCACATCTGTCAATCATCCTCCAGCTCTTTCTCTCTCTTTCTGTACCTGTCTGTCTGCCCCTGTCTGTCTCTGCGTCTCCTCTGTCAATCATCGCCTTACCATTTTCTCTCTATCTGTCTATCTCTGTCTCTCTCTCTCATCGTCTCTGTCGATCATAATAATAATAGTAAAGACAACCTCGTTTCCATCTACACTTACAAGATCACCTGAATGCTGGGGAAGACTTAGAGAGAGAGAGAGAGAGAGAGAGAGAGAGAGAGAGAGAGAGAGAGAGAGAGAAGAGAAGAGAAGAGAAGAGAGCTGTCAGATATACACATTTTTACTCACTCCTCAACCTCGTGGGAAGAAAGTGTCTGGTGGTTTAATTATATCCTTTTCACTAACTGCGTAACTTATTTACCTGTCAGGCTCTTAATTACCTTACCTTCCTTCATTACCTTCCCCTCTTGTATCTTTCCTTTACCCCCCCATTCCTCCCTATCATTTGTTTTCCTTCATTTATCTCGATTTCTTACTTTTTTATTCTTCCTTTTTTTCCCCTTTGCATTTTCTCCATCGCTTATGCCCTCCCTTCCCTCCCTTTCCTTTATTTTCTTCTCCCTACCTCACGTCCCTCCCTTCCCTCCCTTACCTTTATTTTCATCTCCCTCGCTTAAGTCCCATTCTTCCCTCCCTTCCCTTTATTTTCATCTCCCTCCCTTACGTACCTCCCTTCCCTCCCTTCCCCTTATATTCTTCTCCCTCCCTTCCCTTTATTTTCCTCTCTTACCTCAATTCCTTAAACTACATTCCTCCCTTACTTGTTCTTATTTTTCCCTCTACGTTATTTTCCTTTCCTTCATTCTCTTCCCCTCTCGTATCCCTTCATTCCTTTCCTTCCTATTTTCTTTCATTTCCTCGATTTCTGAGTTATCTTGCATTTTCCCCCCCCTGTCTTTCTTTCCTCTACTTTTCCTCCCTTTCTCCCGTTTCCTTTCCTGTTCTTTCTCTCTCTTTTTTACTTTTCTCTATTTTCCCCTTTCTCCTTCTTTCTTCCATGTGCTTTCTCTCTCTCTCTCTTGCTTCTCCTTCACACCTTCCATGTTTAGCGTTTTCTTCGTATATTTTATCTATCCATTTCTGATTCAGTGGCTCGCATGTTCTCATCCTCTTATGGTTTCTCTGATTCTTCAACTTCTGTGGTTTCTTATGCTGTGGTTTCATTTATTTTTTTTCTCTTGTGGGAGTCGGTTTCAGATTTTCTTTACTCATATGGTTTCTCCTACTCGGTTTTCTTTGTTTTTTGTTTTGTTTTTGCGAGTATTCACATCTATATTATTCCTGTTTTTGTAGTTAATTTTCTTTGTGTTCTTTATTCTTTTGTTATTCGGTTTTGGTAGACATTGTTCTTCCTCTTATTTCGTCTGTCCATCATATATATTCTTCATTTATTTTGCTATTTTTAATCTATATTTTATACCGATATTCTTCTTCTTTTTGGTTAACTTTCTTTGTGTTCTTCATTCTTTTGTAATTCGGTTTATTTTATTCCTTTTTTGGGGTTCATTTTCTTTATTATATTCTTCATTATTTTGTAATTCACTTTTGGTAGACACTGTTCTTGATTTTAACTTGTCTGTCTATCTCATATTTTCCATTTGTTTTTGTTTTTTACTCCTTATTCTTACCTATATTCCTCTTTTTTGCCTAATTTTCTTTATATTCTTCATTCTTTTGTAATTCAGATTTAATAGACACTGTTCTTGCTTTTCTACCTTATCCGTCAATTTCATATTCTTCATATTTCTCGTATTTTCGTGTCTTTTATTCCTTTATTCCTTGTCTGCCTTCCATCTTCTCTTTTAACATATTTCAGGATTACGTGTTGCCTCGGGAATTGTCTGTCTGTTCTCCTGCCTCTCTCCATCCCTCCTCTTCCTCCGTCATGTTTCTCCTCTTTTTGATTCGCTTTCCTCTCACGTTTTATTCTCTCTGTGTCTCTTCCTCTTTGTCTTGTTCCTCTGCTTTTTCTCGTTCCGTTCCTGTTCCTGTTTTTATTCCTACATCTCTTTCTCTTGATTTGTCTCTTCATGAAATACGTCTTTTTTAACAATTTTCTAACTTAGTTTCTTATTTTTACTTTTCGTTCTTATTTTTTTTTATTCCTACTTCTCTTTCTCCCGATTTGTCTCTTCATGAAATACGTCTTTTTTAAAACAATTTTCCTTACTTGTTTTCTTCTTTTACTTTTCATTCTTATTTTTTATTCCTCCTTCTCTTCCTCTTCATGTATCTCTTCTTGCATTTCATATTATTTTCAGTATTTTCTTCCCGAGTGTCCTGTCGTATTTTTCTTCTCTCTGTATTCCTATCTATATGAATTCTCCCATTTCTCTTCGTTTGTCTTCATTTCAATTTTTATTTTTCTTGTTTTCATTCGTTTTAATCACGTTTCTGTAATTTCCTTCCGTTCCTCTTCTTCACTCTCTCCTGTTCCAGTTCAAGAGATTTCTGTAATGAGGAATGAGATCGGTTTCGGCGGCAAATTGAATGAACGGCGACTCAGAAGATAATTAAGAACGCAAGGTGATTAGAGGGGTTTGAGACGCGTTAAACCTAGGAAGTAATTATGAAGGAGTGAGTGATTGGGGAGAACTGTACTAAACTGATGATATAGATTGTTAGGAGTCTTTTTTATATAGGATAGGAAGCAGATCAAGGGCAACAAAAATAAGTGTAGAAAAAATGCCTACTAATCGCTGCTCCTAGAAAAAGATTAAAGTAAGGAGTGGCCAAAAGAGAGGTCAGGTTTTGGTGTCTTGATAGTCTAGCAAAAGTGGGTTTAACTTAGATGCTTTTGAAGGGTTGAGCGTTGAAGAAAAGGTGTTAAAGGGAATAATATGATGTGGTTAACGTGAATTCGATATGGCTTTCCTTATAACAGTGGAAATGTGTTTTTACGGAATACTGATCGTTCGAGTAGAGGAGTTTCGGTTCGGAAAGCAGAATTTGATCTTGAAAATTATGTTTAAATAAAAAAAATCAAAGAAAATAGAGATGCAATTTCTAGAGATTTAAATACAGAAAGTAGAAATATTTAAGTAAAGGAATACATACAAAAAAATATATATAGGACCGTAAGGAAAGCAGAATATTGTCTTGAAAAATGGAAAAGTTCAAACCAAAATAAAAACTAAATATAAACAAAATCAGACATGCAAGTTCTAGAAATAAAAATACAGAAAAATGGATTATTTTAGCAAAGGATTACATGCCTAAAAGATATATACGACCGTTCGGAAAGCTTGAAAAATGGTTAAGTTCAAACAAAATCAAAAGCTAAATATAAGCCAAATTAGAGATACAAGTTCTACAGTTAAAAATACAGATGGTAGAATTATTTAACTAAAGGAGCATATACCTAAAAAAAGATTATATATGTATTAAAAATGGTGACCTTCAAACCAAAATACAAACTAATTAAATACAAAATTAGAGGTGGAAGTTCTGTTGATCAAAAAAAATGCAGAAAGTAGAATTATTTAACTTAAGAAACATATACCTCAAAAAAGATTATATATGTATTGATAATGGTGACGTTCAAACCAAAATACAAACTAATAAAATACAAAATTAGAGATGCAACTTCTAGAGGTAAAAAAAAATTGCAGGGAGTGTAATTATTTAACTAAAGGAACATATACCGAAAAGAATTATACATGACCGTCTTACCCGCTTCTGCAAAGACTACTTACATTTTTTTTTTTTTTTTTTTTATTCATGCCGGTAAGTCTTAAGAAAGATGAGTGGACTTCTTAAGGAAACCCGAGACTTACTTTTTATTTAGCGTTTCCTGCGTCACGGAGAGTCATGAGTTAGCCGTCCACAGGTAGTTAATGAGCCCAGGTAATTAATGACGTCATGGGAGAGAGAGAGAGAGAGAGAGGGAGAAGGGAATGAGGGAGACAGGGAGGAAGAGAGACAGAGACATAGACAGAGACAGAGAGAGAGAGAGAGAGAGAGAGAGAGAGAGAGATGAAAGGGATGCTGTAAGGAGGAAAACAAACGTGAAGGATTTAAAAGAATTTCGAGGTAAAGAAAAAAAAAACATTTAACCGTGGAAGTGACATATTTCAATTTGAGCGTGAATGAAAGGAGATAAATAAGAAGAGATAAAGAAGGCAAATATAAAGATTAGATAAAGAAGAGTAATAAGATACCGTGTAAGATATTTATCACTGACGTACATTAAAAGGGAAAGAGAAAATATATGACTTTTAATAAACACGCACACACATACACACACACACATATACACACTCCCCTCCCCCCACACACACAAACACAACCCCCCCCCCGCCCCTTACGTACACAAATATACACACACAACACTTATATGACTTTTAATAAACACACACACACCCATACACACACAGGCACCTTCCCCCATACACAAACACACATACACACACACACTCTCCGCCCTGCACACACATACACATTCCCCCCCCCCCACACATACACACACACACACAAACACAACGCCCCCCCCCCCCTTACGTACACATATATACACACACAACACCTTAAATCCCATTGTCTTCTCTCCCTACCTTCCTCTCTCCCTTTCCTCCCCCTTTCCCTTCTACCTACAGACATACTCCCTCTCCCACCACAAACAGACAATACCTCTCCTTCCTTCTCCTCTTCTCCTGTCTCCCTCACATTCTTGCTATCCTCGGCACACACAACACCCTCTCCTCCCTTCCCCTTCCCTCCCTATCTTCCCTCCTTCCTCCCATCCCCACACACGCAAGCACACAATAACATGACAGATATGAGGAAATGAAAACTTGAAGAGACGAACCAGAAAACGCGCAGGTGACGGGTGTAAAGAATCCTAAGAATGCGTTGCGCTCTGGAGGGACCCACAAAGAGGCTCCGGTGCCAGGTAAGCCACAAAACTCGTCCGGAAAAGTGGCACTGAAGAAAAAAAGTTATTAAAAAGGAGAAAAAAATAGGAGTAGGAGAAAAAGAAGCGTCGGTTGAGAATAATAATAACACGAGTTGCTTTCATCTGTCTGTCTGTCTGTCTGTCATCTCCCATGGTTCGTCCTCCTCCTCCTCCTCCTTTTTTTCTTTTTTTTTCTGTTACTCCTCCGTTTTATCCATGTCCTACTTTCCCCCTCCTTCCTCCTCCTCCCTCTCTTTACCTGCCTTCTCAAACTGTCCTCCTCCTCCTCCTCCTCCTCCTCCTCCTCCTCCTTCGCCAGCTTGCCTTTAGGGGCCTAGAGCGAGCAGGAAGAGGAAAAAGATTAAGATGAAAGGAAGAGGAACAGGAGGAGGAGGAGGAGGAGGAACCAAGGAAAGAGCAGTGTATTTAGAGCCGTACTTAGGAAATTAGTTTGTATCATAATTTATTTTTATTTATTTTTAACTTGAAAATTTGTGGCGTAAGTAAGAAGAAAAAGCGAGCAATGTTTCCTGAGATAATAGAAGTTGTGGGGAAGCTTCTGCCATTTGATAAACCATAATAGTCATATAATACGTAGTTAGTGTAGCCAAAATAACGTTAAGCATAAAAAATCACTTGCAATTATTAGATTAGATGAAAATACGCGAAATATATGATAGTTTAACACATGCGCTCTTTAATGGATTTACAAGGACAGCACATAGTGATTAGTAAAGGAAAGAGAAGGTAGATAGAGAGGTGTTATTGCTCTTAAACTCCCTCCTTTGCCTAAAATATAAAAAATAAAAGAAACTATATAGAAGTAACCTAACATTTCCATTTGATTACTTGGTTGAGAAAGAAAAGGAAGCACATAGTTAATTAGTAAAGGAAAGAGAAGGTAAATAGAGAGGTGTTTTTGCTATTAAAATCCCTCCTTCGCCTAAAATAAAAATAAAAAGACAGAAATTATATATAAGTAACCAATCATTTCCCTTTAATTACTTGGTTGAGAAAGAAAAGGAAGAGCAAATTTAAAGAAAGTGAAAATCTAGTTAATGGCTTCTTGGTTACGTTTTAAAACCAAGCAGGAAATCATCTTTGAGTACAACGGAAAATGCATGTTGTAATTAAGACCTGAGTGACGCTAAGTGAGGAGAAAAAATACACACAAAAAAAGAGGAAGTAGATCTCGTTACCTATTTAATTACAGAAAATATTGGAGAGTCGCGAAAGAAAATATAACTGAACAAATCCTGCACTGCTTGACTTTCATACTTTCGCCTTACTTAATATTCTTACTATACTTTACTTCTACTTCTTTTTACGTTTTTTTATACTTTTATGTGTTATACTTTTTGACCCGTCCGCTGCGATTGGAATGGATTTGGTTTTCACTTGTAGCCTGGTAACATACACTCCCAGGTCTTTCTCTGCCTCTGTGGTGGATAGTGAAGTGTTCCCATGTGGTATTAGTGTGCTGGATATCCTCTCCCAAGGTACAGGACTTTACATTTTTCTTTAATGAATTGTAACTGCCACTTTTTCTTCCACTCCTGTAGCTTGGTGATGTGTTCTTATAGGAAATCCGCAGTCAAGGGATTAAAGGAGAGTATTAAAGTATCAAAGGGCTAAAAAAGGCGATAAATATTAGAGTAAGTAACACGAGCTGGAGGTGGGAAGCCGCGTGGGAAAAAGTGTCGAAATTAACTTGTGTGGAAAGGAAAATTAATAGAAAAAAACTGATACTTCCTATTTAATTATGAAGCTGCAGGGAAGAGAGAGAGAGAGAGAGAGAGAGAGAGAGAGAGAGGGAGAGGGAGAGAGAATACATGAAGAAAGAAAAAAGAAAGAAAGAAAGAAAGATAGATAGAAAGAAAGCTGGATAAAGAAAGAAAGAGTGGAAAAAATAAAGAGAGAGGCAGAGAAAGAGACAGACAGAGACAGCTAGACAGATACAAACAGACAGACGGACAGAGTAAAAAGTAATAAATATAATTAAACGGATGCTCATTAGGAGTCGAGAGGCCGTGGCGAGGGTGAAACAAAGGTGGGTCTTTTAAGGCGCCCGCTAATTACTCACCTGCCGAAGAGACCCGTGCCGGTAAAGGTGTGCGCGGGGGACGATTGCAGCGGAATTGAGACCAAATGTGTTGCGGTGTTTTTTCTTTTGTTTTTTGGGGAGCTGAATGTTTATAGATTGGAGAAAAAGGCGCAGAGGGAGATTACGCGCTCAATTTGTGTTACGCTAAACAGAAAGAATTCGCGTAAAATGTGTAATGTGGTAACAGGTGCGGATGTGTGTCATGCGTATGTTAAATGAAATGTTGAATTGAAAAGTAAATAATTGAATAAAAAACACATAAATGAGTAAGTATTAAGATATTAATGTGTTGCAGTAAACAGAAAGGATTCGCGTAAAATGTGTAAGGTGGCAACAGGGGCGTATGTGTGCCAGGCGTGTGTTGAATGAAATATTGAGTTGAAAAGTAGATAAATTAATTAAAAAAACATCAATAAATAAGTATAGTGAAATTAATGTGTTGCGCTAAACAGAAAGGATTCGCGTAAAGTGTGTAATTTGGTAACAGGTCCGAGTGTGTGTCATGCTGTGTGTTGAATGAAAAGTTGAGTTAAAAGTAGATAGATAGATAGATATATAGATAGATAGATAGATAGATAGATTAATTAATACATAGACGAAATTGATTAAAATAAATACGTAGTTAGGTTATTGAGTTTACAACGCATATGCAAATTAATTGATAAAATAACAAAGCATATAAAGATCATGATAATTAAATAAAAAAAGTACAAAACTAGAAATGAATAAAGATCGTGATAATTAAATAAAAAAGTACAAAACTAGAAATGAATAAAGATCGTGATAATTAAATAAAAAAAAGTACAAAACTAGAAATGAATAAAGTCGTGATAATTAAATAAAAAGTACAAAACTAGAAATGAAAAAAAATATATATATAAACAAGCTTCTGAACATGACGAAACACCGGCAGCCAACAAATAACTTGACAGATAATATAAATAATTCCATTGCGTTTATAATTGCATATCGCGTCACACATACATAATAGTTACTCATGATAGAAATATGAAGTTAGAAAAAATGTAAATTAACAAACATGACGCGCGCAGGATCACGAAACAAACAAACATAAAAAATAAAACGAAAAAATATGTTGTCCGGAGAAATTCGAACTACTGGAAATTAAAGAAAAAAAAGTATAGATGCAGAAAAAAAATGTTGTCCGTAGAAATTCGAACGAGTGGAAATTAAAGAAAAAAAAATATAGATGCAGAAAAAAAATGTTGTCCGTAGAAATTCGAACTACTGGAAATTAAAGAAAAAAAGTATAGATACAGAAAAAAAATGTTGTCCGTAGAAATTCGAACGAGTGGAAATTAAAGAAAAAAATATATAGATGCAGAAAAAATAATGTTGTCCGGAGAAATTCGAACGAGTGGAAATTAAAGAAAAAAATATATAGATGCAGAAAAAATAATGTTGTCCGTAGAAATTCGAACGAGTGAAAATCAGAGAAAAAAAATATAGATGCAGAAAAAAAAAATGCTGTCCGTAGAAATTCGAACGAGTGGAGATTAAATAAAAAAAGTATAGATGCAGAAAAAAATGTTGTCCGGGGATCCTTCCCTTATACTTCATCCGCCATTCGATCCTTTATCCCGCAAGTCATTATATGGAGTAGAATTCTTTATGAGGAAACTAGTGTAAATCTGCGGCGTCTTGTATACTATTTCATTATCAACTTTAGTGTATTTACTTGTATCTGTATGTCTTTGGTTACGTTCACACATACATACATACATACAAGTGAAATACAGTTCGCCCGCATACAAATTCTGTGTTTAGTTTTAATCTTTTTCTCCTTCTTGCATTATTTAATTTTGTCTTCCTCTCTTTCATTTCATTTCCTCCTTCATCACCTCGTTTCCCCGTTCACACCATCATCACCCTCTTCTTCCATCCCTCTTTCTCCTCCTCCTTCTCCTCTTCATTTTCTTCCTCATTCCCCATTTCGTTCGTCAAAGTATTTCTCATTGTATTTCTTATTTGCTCTCTCTCTCTCTCTCTCTCTCTCTCTCTCTCTCTCTCTCTCTCTCTCTCTCTCTCTCTCAAACATTGTCTATCGATTTTTCTTATTTTTAGTGTGTGTGTGTGTGTGTGTGTGTGTGTGTGTGTGTGTGTGTGTGTGTGTGTGTGTGTGCGTGTGAGGGACTGGAATGTATACGCTACGGGGTGCATGTAAATGTTTGAATAAAGGGCACGTACACACACACACACACAAACACACACACACACACACACACACACACACACACACATTGTTTCCCCGTGTCAGCAGAACAGACCCTGGAGAAAAAAATGCAAATACTCTTCATTCTTTTACCAATTCTGTAAAAAAACGAAAAAAAAATGCAACTAGTAACCATAAGAAAAAAATAAACATGTAAAACGCTCCTTCAGTTTCTCTCGCAAGTTTATTCATTTTTTTTCTCTATACTAAAAATAATTAATATATTTTCTTCACTAAGTCCAAAAAGGGTATCCACAATGTATCTATTTTTTCCCCCTTTTCTCAATATATATTTTCCTGTCATGGGAGTTTTTTTCATTTTGTTTGAGGGGAAAAAACGGAACAACGGAATGAACCTTCTGTTGAATATGCACAAAAGACCAAAGAGAGAGAGAGAGAGAGAGAGAGAGAGAGAGAGAGAGAGAGAGAGAGAGAGAGAGAGAGAGAGAGAGAGAGATATGGAATGCTATATTACAGGCGAGTTTGAATTATTGGAAAAGTGATAGTTACGTGTTAAGAGAGAGAGAGAGAGAGAGAGAGAGAGAGAGAGAGAGAGAGAGAGAGAGAGAGAGAGAGAGAGAGAGAGAGAGAGAGAGAGAGAGAGAGAGAGAGAACATGGGAATTTCAGTGTAGCAAGTGTTATTTATTTTTTTTGTATCGTGAATAAGTGGAACAACATGCCGTCTTAATTTGAATGTCGCCCTTGTAAAGCTTAATCGTGCCAGAAAGACAAAAAAAAAGGAGAATGAGAAAGTGGAGAAGCGAGAAGAAGGAAGGAATAACACAAGTACGAGGAGGAAGAGGAGGAGATGAGAGGATAAGAAAGGATAAACAGTAGAAGTTATTGGAGCAGGACCATACACAACACGAAGAAAAAGAAGAAAAAGGAAAAGAAGAACAAGAAGAGGATGACGAAGATGCAGATTCAGACGAAGACGAAGACGGAGGCGAAGAAGAATAAGAACAAGAAGAACAAAAAGGCAAGAAGGAAGGAACATGAAGAGAAGGAGGAAGAGGAAAAGGCAATGAAAGGGAAGTTAAGAGAAGAAAAAATAGGAGTTGTGGGTATTGGGTCACGAACATAAGGAGGAAAAGAACAGGAATAACGGGAATGATAAGAAAATAATAAAAAAGTAGAAGATATTGAAGCAGGAGCATACAGAAGACGAAGAAAAAGAAGGCAAAGGAAAGGAAGAACAAGAAGATGATGACGAAGACGAAGAAAGAATGACAGAGGGAAACGAGGAACACGAGATAACTATTTGTGTGGTTTCAGCGTCCACGGAGCTCAGTATTAAAGGCAAACGGAATACGCAGGACGAGAAAGACCTTCATAGAATATCTGTTTCTGTGTAACTTTATATAATTCAACTGAAGCCGAGGAGGAGGAGGAGGAGGAGGAGGAGGAGGATTAAGAGATAAGTAATTCAGGAAAATATAACCTAGCAGAAGAAGTAAGTCTCCTGTAATATCAGATTCCATTTTATTTTATGCTTTTCAGAAGAAGAGGATAAAAAAGTTGTTAGAGAAAGACTGTGAGGAGTAGGAGAAGGAAGAAGAAGAAGAAGAAGAAGAAGAAGAAGAAGAAGAAGAAGAAGAAGAAGAAGAAGAAGAAGAAGAAGAAGAAGAAGAAGAAGAAGAAGAAGAAGAAGAAGAGGAGGATGAGCAAAAGGCAAAGGATGAGAGGGAACGCGCAACGCCTAAGATGAAGCAAAATAAAAAAAAATATTAAACAGAGGAAAAGTAAAATAAAGCGATGAGAATCAGGACGAAAAGGAGGAAAAAGAGATAAATTTGCATAACGATAAATGGAAGAAAGAAGGAAATGAGAGGAAATGGAGCAGGAAGAAAAAATCAATTTACAAAAAAAAAAACAGGAGGAAAAGAGGATGAGAAAAAATGGGAAGCTAAACACACTCGAAAGACGAGGAATTGCAGGATGAAGAGGAAAAAGAAGAGGAGGAGGAAACGAGCCATGTAAGTAGGAAAAAGAGGAAAGACTACGAAAGAGACCGAGTAAGAGGAAGAAGAGAGGAAGTAATGGAAGAGATAAACGAATTCGGAAAGACGAGGAATTGGAGATAAAGAGGAAAAAAGGAGAGGAGGAGGAAGCCAGGCATGTAAGGTTAACAGAAAACGGGAAAAAGAAGAAGAGGGAGATGAATTTGAAAGACGCAGAATAAGAGGAAGAAGAAAAGAAAGAAAATTGGATGAAAACAGGAGAATAAAGTGGAAAAAGAAGATAAATAAACGAAGAAAGGAAAAAGAAGATGGAGATGAATGTGAAAGACGCAGAATAAGAGGAAGAAGAAAAGAAAGTAAAGTGGATAAAAACAGGAGAATAAAGAGGAAAAAGAAGAGAAGTAAAAGAAGATGGAGATGAATTTGAAAGTAAGAAAATACGAGAAATAAAAGAGAGAATAATAAGATTTCGTGAAAGTTGAATATAACAAAAGCGTCCATCAGAGGAGAGCGTTCGCACCTGGTTCACGAGGTTATTAGTAATCCAGGTGAGACAGAAGACCCAGGGCAGGTGTAGGTGTGCAGGCCAGGTGTGGGTGTGCTATGCTAATGACCGCTGCGGTTTAGAATGTGAAGCAAGAATGATTTAGTCGGAACTTGAATTTTCTGACATATAGAACGCCATATTTTTCTGTTTTTTGTTTTAGTCGTATAGTGAATGGAAGAAGGGGACGTATGTTATATTAAATTGTACCTTCGTTTATTTCTTCTTTTGCTGAGTTACCTATATATGATTTTTGTATAATAAGGTGTTGATTTGTTTGTATATATCTCCATTTCTTTCCTCTTCCAGTTCTTTCATCGTTTTTACATCTCTCCTTTCTTTTCTAATGTTAATTCTCACTTTCTTCCTTTTTTTAACTATTGCTTGTACATATATATTCTCTTACGTATATATTCATAGTGTGTGAGGGGAGGAGGGGGTAGATGTATGGGTGTATGTGCGTCCTTATGTTTGTATGCGTGTGTGTGTGTGTGTGTGTGTGTGTGTGAGTATCTGTGCAGCCCGCTCGCTCGCTTCCATACGTTCATAACTATTCCTACAAAGATAAAAATTCGTTTGAAAAGGTCATCGCTGTTTCCGTTTCATTCCGTAATACGCGCAACAGGTAATGAATTCGCGGCATGGCCCAGGTGAATAAAAAAAAAAATGTCTAGAGCAGGCTGAGTTTCAAAAAGCCGGGTCCGATAATCCTGCCGTTCATGAATGTTGAAATACACCCCAATGAATCGCACGCAACATATTGGAAAAGATAGCGCGTTCAGTGCCCCGGTGAAAGCGAACGTGAGCGCGATGTCAAAAAAAATGTATAAATGAAAATACAGGTGGAGCGAGTGATTAAAGGTAGATGCAGGATACTCGAAATTGCTCTTAGTGTTCAGGAAATTTGATAGAAAACAGATAAGAGGTACTGGTTAATGGTGTAGGACTGTAATGAAAATGTGGTATACTGTCATTCACTCCTACAGGAAAAATTGTTAAATGCCCTTTTGACCTAAACAGACAAACGCCTCTTAACCTCAACTAATCAAATGTCCCTCCACTTTAGCTAGTCAAATGCCCCTCTGCCTCAGTTAATTTCTTTCTTCACTTTTTTTTTCTCTAGTGAACTTTTTTTTCTTCTCTTTCTAGTTAGTGTTTGTGTTTGTTCACTTCTACCTCAATTCCTTTTATTCCTGCTTCTTTCTCTTTTTTTCCTTCCTTTGCCTTTCCTCTCTAGTGTAGTTAATTTTCACTCCTTCTATCTGGTGTTTGCGTTCATGAATCGGTGTTCGTAATTTCTCGACTAGCCAAATGCCCCTCTACCTCAGCTAAGCAAGTCCCCCTCAACTTCACGTACCCAAATGCACCTCAGCCTAACCTACCGTCATTGCACCTTCCTTGAGGACGCGCATCGCCCCCCTCAATGATAACTGTTTCCCGGATACTCACACGCAGCGCCTCCCAGACACTGTAATTCCCTTCCTGCGACGGAGAGCAGCGGCGGGCCATTAACGGCGGGACTCCCCTGGGCCGGAAAGGTGGGTGAGGCGAGGCGGGCGAGACGAGGCGAAATGAGATGAAAGAGAGCGTGGGAAAGAGAGTGAAGTGAGACTGAGCGGAGAGACACTGAGACACGTTATTGTATTTGTTGTTTTGTTGGTTAAATTACCTTGGGTATGTTTAGTATAATTTGAGTTGTTTGTGTTCGCTTATTCTTTTTTTTTTTTTTTTTTTTTTTTTTTACAGCAAAGGAGACAGTTCAAGGGCACACAAAAAGCAAACATTAATAAAAAAAAAGCCCGCTACTCACTGCTCCTAAAAAGAATCCAGAGGTGGCCGAAAGATAGGTCAGTTTCACTGGTTATGACTGAAAGGGAGGTAAGTAGGGCTTTGTTTTAGTTAATTTGGTCTAGTTTATGTTATTTTGAACGTTATTTTTATTATATTTACACTGATTATGTTTTTTTAAAGGTTGTAGGGAAGATTTTGTTGCAATTTCGTTCTTCTGAGTTCATTTTTATTTTCTTATTTATGTTTTCTTTATCTTAATCATGTCTTTACTTTGTTCTAATTTTATGTAATCTTCAACGTTATTCATATCATATTATTCACTTATTATGGCTCTCAAAATGAAGTAGATAAGATTTTTTGTTGTAATTTCGTTCTTCTAAGTTCATTTTATACTTTCTTTCTTCTTGTTTCTGTTTTCTCTCTCTTAATCCCTTCCGTCCCTCCTCTTCTTCCGACTCTCTCCCGCTCTCTCTCCCTCCCTCTTTATCTTCCTTTGTCTCTCTGTTTGACAATTCTCCATTTTTTTCACTCTATGTTCCTGGTTCTTGGTTTGCTTCTCTTCTTCTTCTTCTTCTTCTTCTTCTTCTTCTTCTTCTTCATTTATCACTTCGTCCCCAGTTGTGCGTTGTCGTTTTCCTCCTTTCCTCTCTTCCCTTTCCTTCGTCCTTTCTTCTCTTTCTCCCCTTCTGCCATTTCTCCTTCCATGTTGTCTTATTTCACATGTTCCTCCTTCTCCTCCTTCTTCCTCTTCGTTATCTTATTGCTTTTCCTTCTGTTTGTTTCCCTATTCCTCCTTCATCTTATTCCTCCCCTTCCTATTCCATCTAAGTTCTCCTCCTCCTCCTACTCTAATTCCTCTTCCTCCTCCTCCTCCTCCTCCTCCTCCTCCTCCTTCTCTTTCTTCTTCATCTTTTTGCTTCTCCTTCCGTCTCCCTATTTCTCCTTCATCTTATTCCTCCCCTTCCTATTCCATCTTAGTTCTCCTCCTCCTCTTCTTTTTCTTGCTACTCCCCTCCTCCTCCCCCTCCTCCTCCTCCTTCTCCCTTGCTTTTTGGAGAACACTTTAAGAATCTATTGTCGCCGTCTTCCTCCATTGTGAGTTGTCAATTGAGTTTATTTTTAGTGCATCTTTTACTCTCCCCTTGGCCTTTTTTTCTCTTGCATTTACTTTCCCAAAAATCTTCGTATGTTTTGAGTTGGAATCGTTCACCCAAGAATCAGTTTAGCGAGCCAAATGTCCCTCCAGTTCTTTCTTTCCTTCCTCATCTTTTCTCCCTCTCCCTTTTCTTTCTCAAGTGTAGTTTGTGTTCATGAATCACTCGTTTTCTTCGTTGTATCCAAATAGGTTCACGTGTAACAAGGAATCAAACTCCATCACTCGTATAATTAAGTGTATTCAAGATTATGTTAAAGTTTCGACATTGATGTTAATAGTAATGACCGATGTTACTTTACGTCTTGTCTTGAGATGTTCTAAGAGGCTGTTGGCGGAGAGAGAGTGAGAGAGTGTGAGAGAGAGCGAAGGAAGTGAGAAACCAAGTGAGCGAGAGTGAGAGAGAGTGGGAAAACTTACGATTCTGGAGCCGGAAACCACTCTGAATCCTTTGTTTGAATCTTCTTGTTGACTTGAAGAAAATTGAGGAAATGAGTCGAGTACGAAGAACGGGTCCTTCCCTGTCTTTGATGCGCCCCACCACCTGCTTGGCGACGCGACCCGCTAATGGGAAGACTAATGGAGGGTTATCCTGCTTGGTCCTCCCTCACCCCTTGGCGGGACCTCTCTTTCGGTGTCTTTCCCTGCCGAAGCTGAGTCTTGTGTGGCGGGAAGATGGAAAGGTAACTTGATTCGTGTTTCTTGGAGCTTTGATGGTGTGAGAAACGAAGTAAGAGAAAAAATGAAAAGAAAAGGAAGAAAAATAATAGACAAAAAGTAGAAAAAGGGGGAAGAAATAAATAAAAGAAGAAAATAATAGAAAAAAAGTTGAAAATAGAAAAACGAACTAGAAAGATAGTCAAAGGAAAAAATAGAAACAGGAAAATGGAAGAAAAGAAAACCGGAAAAATAAAATAAAATAAGGAAAGAAAAAAGACAAAGGAAGAAAATATAGATAAAAAAGATGGACAGAAAGATTGAAAGAAACAGAAATAGAGAGAGGAAAACAAAAAAAATGTATGTGTATAAATTTAGACGCCGAAGTGAAATATAAGAGAAATCCCAACTCAGTTTTAATTAGTCCTGGTTTATATATTTAGTTTGTTATTTTGCTTTCCTCTGTTTTGAATGTACGACGCCTTGTTATCCTTCATTCATTTGTGTTCATAGCGTTTCCTTTTATGCATTTTTTTTATTATTTTCGTTATTTATATTTTTCGTCATTATTTTCGTCATTTATTTTCGTCGTTATTTTCGTTATTTATATTTTTCGTCATTATTTACATTTTATCTCATTTTTATCATCTACTCCGTGACATTGGATAACTTTTATTGCGACACATTTTTTTTTTTTTTACAACAAAGGAGACAGCTCAAGGGCACAATAAAAAGGAAACAATAATAAAAAAAAAAGCCCGCTACTCGCTGCTCCTAAAAAGAATCTTAAGAGGTGGCCCAAAGAGAGGTCAATTAT